>NW_020271881.1:0-22814 GCF_003268045.1 Sipha flava | reverse complement strand
GCCTCGTGCCCGCATAAACTTCGATTAAATTTTCCCCGACTTCGGGTGTTTGCAAAGACGGTCGGAAACTGTCGAGCGTCTAAATACTGTAACATCAGTATTTAAATAATACCTGTGGACGCGTGCGATATTGTCTTGTCGAGCGGATATTATAATTGTTAAAAATAGATCAATAGTCAAAAAGTTCTGTTTATAAATTTATCACAATATTAACCGATCAGTCTACGATGTTTTGGATAGATTGTGATTATAAATTATTATATTGTTATCAGTTTGTCACTTGGTCAGTATTTATTCGTCGTATGTTTGTGCAAATTATTTTAAATTAATACTAAAATATTATTACCCATAATAAAACATTAGGTTTCATGAAAATAAATTTTAACATAAATATTACGTTTCATATATGATATATACCTATGATTTTATTACAGATAAGTTTAATATGTAGACTTCCATGACAGGCGTGAATTCATGGGGACTAAGGAGGCGCGCGCTCATTTCAAATCCCCCAAAAATACTTTTGTTGAAAAGTTGTAAACCACCACCTCTTAGGAAAAAAGTCTGGCGGGGATATATCCCACGTTCCCTTTCAGACCCACTGTACACTATAGTGTACATGGTGTTTATAATTATATATTTCGCTACCATTATTAGTTTAAATAGTAATTATGTTTCTAACATATGTAAAAATATCTGTTTAATACGATTAAAATATTATCTAAATTCTAAATTAAGTCGAAAAATTTTACTTTATGTGAAATTATTTTTGATCGATAAGAAAATTGAATTTTGCTGTTGATTATTCTTTTGTATAAAATCAACACTAGATGTCAGCATATCACAAAAAATATGTAGAGGAAGGTATTCTCACAGGGAAAATAATGACACCAAAACTATTTATATACATTTATTAGTTCTAAAGTAATACACAGAATTATCATTGTACACCATAGTGTACATTGGGACTAGACGTCATGTTTTTGCGTCATACACCTCGTATGTGATGTAAAATGATTTATTTATGTTTATATTTCTTAGAATTTATGTTTGTTATTTATTAATAAAATCATTGAATTGGTTTTTACCACGATATATGATATACAAGTTTAAGTTAATCTTAAATTGGAGTTGTTATTAATAACTGCCATAAAATTTGATAATAAATAAATAGATTTATTTTATTGTTGATGACGTGTGTAACGACTAATATACTAGAATCATTAACCATAAATAAGTAACGGCGTTTATTCTTTTTTTCGTTGATTTTTCTTTAAAAAAAAATGTCACGTCACCTTAGAGAGGAAGATATTTTAAACATCTTAGGTGATGGCACAGTTTCCGATATTGATCTTTCTGATGACGAAGACGTAGACGAACGTAATCATGATAATTTCCCGCATGAAGAGCTCGAGGAAATGCTTGTTGAATTCGATGACGAATTATTCAATATTGGAGAAACAATTGAAAATGAAGAAACTGTCCAATAGTATGACACTGTTTCATCAAAAAAAGAAATCAAGTGGGTACATATGCCATTTAATGCTCCTGAATTAAATTTACGTGATATTGAAGAAGATATACTACCCGAAGAATTACCTAGTCCTTATGATTATTTTCTTGAATATTTTGGAGACGCAGATTTTGAAAATATGACTTATTACACAAATCTTTACGCGGTTCAAAACCAAAAAAAGTTTAAACCCACTTCTGTTTTTGAAATAAAGATTTTTATTGGAATTCAATTAATAATGGGGACGCTAAAGTTTCCCAGAGTTCGAATGTATTGGGAACATAATTTTCAAATAAAAATAGTTTGCGACAATATGACCAGAGATCGATTTTTTGCATTGAGATCAAATTTTCATGTTATTGATAATGAAAAAATCACCCAATATAACAAGGATAAATTTATAAAAGTGAGACCCTTGTATGATAAGCTAAAAAAAAAAATGTAATTTTATAAATATGGAACGTAATATATGTATAGATGAACAAATGATTCCTTTTAAAGGACAACTGTCCGTCAAACAATACATGCGTGGGAAAACTTGTCCGTGGGGAATAAAGGTATTTTTGCTTTGTGGTGAGAGTGGAATTATATATGATTTATTGTTGTATCAAGGATCATCAACTGAAATAAATACAGAAAATCTTAAAAAATTTGGTTTAGGAGCTAGTACTGTCCTACACCTTACTAAAAACGTAGAAAAAAATAGACACTTTTTTTACTTTGACAATTTTTTTTCAACATTTGCACTTTTTGAAATTTTACAAAGAAAACAAATATTCGCCGCTGGAACTATAAGGACTAATAGATTTATGAATCCCCCATTTCTGACCGATAAACAAATGAGAAAGCTAAAAAGAGGAAGCACGTTTGAAATAACAACAAATATGTCTGGCTGTAACATAGGACTTCTAAAATGGTTTGACAACAAGGCCGTTTCTCTCGGATCTAATTTTGTTACTTCTGGGGAAACAGATAAAGTAACTCGTTGGAATAAAAAAAATAAAAATTATGAAGAAGTCGAAAGACCCGAAGTTGTTCAGTTGTATAACAAATCAATGGGAGGAGTAGACAAAATGGACCAGCTTATAAGTTTGTACAGAACATTTATTCGTTCAAAGAAGTGGACCCTTAGGATGATTTGTCACGTATTCGACTTAGCAGCTGCAAATAGTTGGTTACAGTATAAGAAAGATGCTGAAAGATTTCAGGTAACATTCCATTGTTTTCATTTTCAATAGAAAATATTTATTTTGAACTGAAAAAAATTAATAAATTTGTATTTAGGTACCGAAAAAAAAGCAACTCGATTTGCTCAATTTTAGAATAAATTTAGCCCAGGACCTTATAAATGTTGGAAAAACTGCTAGTCCTAGGAGAAGAGGAAGACCAGCAACAAATGAAAATGTGTGTACTAACCCTAAATCCTTTAAAATCAAAAAATTTGATTCAGAAAGACCTTCCAATAATATTCGTATGGACACAGTGGACCATTTGGCTGATTTTGACGACAAAAAAATCGCAACAAGGTGTAAGTTTAAAAATTGTAAAAGAAGAACTCATATGTTTTGTTCGAAATGTAAAATTCATCTTTGCTTAGATAGCAAAAGTAAATGTTTTAAAGATTTTCATATAAAATAAAAAATATTAAAGAACAATATATAAAATTGTATATTTTTATGTTAATTGTAGATAAATTATAGTTAAAATTATTTTTAGTATTGAGTCCATTGAGTCCCAATGTCCACTATAGTGTACATACTTAAATCTCAGCTAAAACATTGCGAAAAAAAAAAAAAAACTAATAAATGATTTAATACATGTATGAGGAGTTAAAAAAGAGTAGGTAACATTTTTTTTCCAGGTATTGAAAGTTAAGGTCTGAAAGGTTTATGTAGGTAGAACATTTTTTTTAAGGGTTCCCCCCCTCTCCCACCAATAAACGCTTATGTGCTGAGCGTATATCCTAGAAAAAAATTACGAATGCACGAATACACGATTATGCGATATGCTGCACAACACGTATACAATAATAATTGAATATTACATTATATTGTAAAATTATTATATTTTATAACAAAGAATATAGGCGATTTCTTATTTTTAATTATTATGTACAGATATACTATATTATACCTAGTAATATTAGTACTCAAAATATGATTAATATACTATGCAACTATTCAACAAAATTGAGTTGCATAATAAATGTTGAATCTCCTTAAGGAGTTATTCTTTATTTTAAGTTTTAACCTAATGTGAGCCTTGTCTTGATAGGATTTGAGGAACTTCTATTAGTAAATTGTACTCAAATTGAACTATACACTATAGGTTATTGTTATATGATAACTTTTTGAACTTTTTTAAGTCAGACTGCATGGGCATAACATATACCTAAACAACGCCTTGCTGCCCTAGTCGACCTGACCAATTTAATATGCTAACTAGTCAGTGAACACTGTTAAAAACAAGAACTTACTTCATTGGTAAAAATATGTTAGGTAAACTCTTTACTATAGGATTTGTTTAACAGGTTAGAGAATTCATGGAGATAGCTAGGAATTTCCAAGGGAGGTGTTATGAAAAATAATAGCCTTAATTGAAAAACAAACCATGAATATAATTATGAAAAATATACCATATTTGTCTACAATAATATTTATATTTTGAAAAATGATTTATAATGTTTAATTATTACATTTATCTTAATCGATGACTTGTAATACTTATAACACGTATTGACACTAATTTATCACGATGTATATTCATAACTGCCAAATCATATAGACGATTTTTACTATTAGTAGGTACTTTGTAAATATGATTTCAAACATCGAAGTGTTGAAGAGGATATCGAAACGAAAACGAAATCGCTGGATGCAGATGTGACCGGCAAAGTAACTAATATAATTAAAAATAATGGTTGTAATTATGTGATTATGTGTAATTATGAAACTTCTATACACAGAAAAAATAATTAAATCAATATTGCCAATACTTTTTGTATTATGATTTTTTAAAATAAGGAAGTAACCACGCCCCACCCTGTATATTGTTACGGACATACATAAATGTGAGTCCTTACGACTCTTACAACATGGGCGGGACCACATAAATCGTAATTAGTAAGATCGGGAAATGATTATGAATAATAAAGTATTCGCAATAATAGAAAGGAACTATTAATCTAATTAGAGGGTAATACGATGTTTCGGACATACATAAAAGTAGGTCCTTACAATTACCAATAAACAATTGAAATCGGTGAACGATGTAGAAAGGAATAATTAAGACCCGAAGGTATCACAAACATGGCTACATTTTTAATAAAAACACTTATGAGAGATGTGCGTATAGTAATATTAACAAGGTCACTAAAGTGATAAATCTTATATTTATAATAATCGAAAACAACTTTCGCACAGCGCGACACGATTGATTCCCACAAGACCTAAGTATATAAGGGGGTTGGGAATAGACCAATATGATAATATCGGCTTTTAAAAAAAAAAATTATGGAAATATGAGCAACAAATGGCATTTATTTTACCTTATTCAGACAGCCGAAAGTAAGTAAAAAATACAAAACATTTATTTAAATATTTTATTAAATCGGTATTAATTGTTAATTTATTTTTTATTTTTCATACAATTTCCTTTATAAGGACATAAAGTAATTTAGCGGCAAAACAAGAAGATATATTAGAGGATTCTGATGTGAAAGAAAATACGCCTAGTCAGTCAAAATAAGGACAAGAAAGTGAGCATGACTTTCAAGACATTCAAGTAAAAGATAACGACGTGCTGTGTCGAGACACGATGGTTGACGATACTGAAACAACCGAGGAAATAACTAAACAGCGTTTAAATGATTTGAAACTTTTACGAAACAACAAAAAGCAAAAACGGCTTACTGATACTCAGTCTCAACAAATGGTGCAGATTTTAAAGGAAAACGCTGAGTTACGTAAACGTAAATAAAAGAAAAAAATAGTATTCGCCCTCTACAATCAAGATTAACAAGTATTTTGGAAAACTTTGATGACACGGATTTGTTTTTTTTTTTTTTTGTATGCCAAGATGACCAAACAGATGCCAAAATACTAACAAGCACAAATAAAACTTGCTTTGAGTGATTCCGTGTTATCTACAGAATTAAGACTCCATCAACACACATCTGAATACAATTCTCAAAATCAAATGCAAACTCAATCATTTTATTTTCAATCTCCGTCTTCGGCTGACAGTATTCATCCGATTACGTCGCCATCAGACTATTCCAGTTTAGACAAAGAATATTCAATTAACGTTGAAAAACCAACATTACTAGAAATTACGTCTCTTTCTAATGTATAAAATAATATTATAATCTTATATAATTTGTGTATACATAAGGCTCAATAATAATGTTATAAATATTTATAAGTACACTACTAATTTAATTATTATAATAAGTTATTAATTATTTCTAATTAATTATTTTCTTACCTCAAATAAACAGCTAATCTTTCTTCAGAACTAACAGCTCTCCGAAATTGAGTGTTCTGTTTTTGTATATCATTTCGAATTAATTCATATAAATAGTGAAATTCTTTTTTGCTCATCCTGAAATACATATGAAAACGTTTCGAACATTGGCGTAATTCTGGAACTAAATGGTGAAATTCGCCTAATTTTTTACGGTTTTTGTTAATTGTATGGACCCATGTTCAACTAGATTCGTTAATATCATCTTGAAGAACGATTAGAGCAGCAACAGTTTCAATTTCTTCTTCCCAGTCCGATGAACTAGTAGAACTTGTACATTCCATGTTTTAAGTATTAATATCTTAACAGTGTGATTGAAACAAATTTCTTGAAAGACTGGTGACGTGACATTGTACCTGTGACCGTAGTGTGTTTCTGAGCGTGATGTCACGGTTTTATTTTGTCAATGTGACAACACGTCACATGAGCTCACGTCTTATTTTGCTATCTCACGTCACGTCACGTCACACGATTAATATGTGAAATCTATTAATACGTACTGTTTTAATATGTTAGAAACACATTACCCCCCACTCACGTGATATTGTAATATTTCATTGCGCCTCACGTGATATCATGTTTCTATTTTTCTATCGTTTCACATATTTTATGTTACGTGATATCACATTTCATTTCGATTTTGAACTTTGACTGGTTGAAAATTGAAGCTTGTTTTATACAAATTCAGTTTTTATTAGATATGGAAGAAAAATTAATAGAATAAGTGAGACTTCACGAAGTTTTATACAATTTTAAATTGACCAGCTATAGGGACCAACATTCTGACCTTTTTTCTTTTGTTCACTTATAACGATAAAAGCAGCATCATTTTTTAAATCATATTCCCAATCAGAAGAACTAGTTGAACTAGCACACTCCATCTTGAATGAAAATCAATACTCTGTGTAATCAAATGTGACCAAACCACGTGAGTGATGTGACTATAGTGTGACCATTTTCAAACATACGAGGTCTGTTCAAAAAGTACCAGGATTTTATTTTTAATAATTACAAAAATGAAGTTACATATTATTTAAAGACATCGCCTTCAAAATACTCTCCTTTAGACGATATGCAGTGGTTCCAGCGATCTTGCCATTTTTCGAAAGTCCTTTGGAACTGTTCTAAAGTTATAGCTTTGAGTTCTGTTGCCGTATTCGCTTTAATTTCCTCTACATCTTGAAATCGTTGTCCTTTAAGCGCAGATTTTAATCTCGGGAAAAGAAAAAAATCGCATGGGGCTAGATCAGGAGAATAGGGAGGGTGCGGGACCACAGGTATTTTTTTTTCAGCCAAAAATTCACGAATTGACAAAGCTGAATGTGCTGGCGCATTGTCGTGATGAAGAAACCAGGTTCCACTTCGCCATTTTTCTGGGCGCTTTTTGCGGATTCTTTCTCGCAAACGTATTAATACATCTTTATAGAATACCTGATTGACTGTTTGTCCATGGGGCACAAATTCATAATGAACAATACCTTCAATATCAAAAAAAACAATCAGCATTGTCTTGACATTCGATCTCACTTGGCGAGCTTTTTTTGGTCGAGGGGAAAATTTTGTTTTCCACTGAGATGACTGTAACTTTGTTTCTGGATCGTACCCATAAACCCATGTCTCATCCCCTGTGATGATGTTTTTAATGAAATTAATATCAGCAGATCGATTTTTAAGGTCTTTACAAATCGTTAAACGATTTTCCTTTTGTTCCGATGTCAACAACCGCGGAACGAATTTAGCAGCTACCCTTCTCATTTGTAAATTTTCTGTTAAAATTTCATGACAAGATCCAATTGAGATTCCTGCCTCATTTGCTAACTCACGAACAGTTAATCTGCGGTCATTTCGCACTTTTTCGTAAATGTTCGCCACAACATCATCGTTTCTGGATGTCGACGGTCTTCCCGTACGTGGATCATCTTCAGTTGACTGTCGACCATCCTTGAAACGTTTAAACCACTCGAAAATAACGGATCGACTTAAAGAATCGTCCCCAAAAGCAGTTTTAATCATTGTGTACGTTTCAGTTGCATTTTTACCAAGTTTCAAGCAAAACTTGATGCACACACGTTGTTCGTTAATTTCGGACATGACGAAAACGGAGATCGAAACAAACTGACTAGATTTAACCACGTATAATATTAAACTGAGATAAGATAGCGACTTCGGGTTTTGTTCAAAATATTATCTAATACGTTGGGAATATATCTATTTATAATTTAAAACGTTATCATGTATAGATTAGCCTCAATAACATTTGTCCTGGTACTTTTTGAACAGACCTCGTATCTACGTGATGTGACGTGACGTGAGTTAAAGAAATAACGACGTGACCTCACGTGACGTGATAATAGTGTGTCCCTACCTACACACATACTCGTATAAGCGGACACACACCAACATTAAGGAGGCTGGAGCGTAGAATGTTTTAAGAAGTAATATTTAGGCATTTTATATCAAATATATCGAACATTTTGGCTGTGTTAATGCGTGAGTAGTTAATGAACATTAGTGTGTGTAATCCGTAATCACGTTTATCGTGCCACCGTACATCGGAACTACAATAATAATCAAAATTAACATTTTATCTTAACATTATATTAATTTGCACAACTCCACGTTTTGATGATTCAATATTATTATAATATAGGTAGTAGTTTGGACAGTATGGTACTATAAGACATTATAAATAATACTGTGAGAACGCATATAAATCTGGACCGTATATATATATATATGGAATTTAAAATCTGGATTGTATAAATGTCGGGTACGGAAAAGGTTATCAGAGTCGGGAAGAAAAGGCGGTGTAGATGTAATGCACCTATCGTGGTCATTAGGCCACCTTTTCCAATCGCATGCTGATAACGTCGCGCGATATCAAACTGTGTATTTTTTTTGGTTATGTCGTCGTCGCAGCCATCAAAAAACAACACACCAAAAGTTCGCCGTACGCACGTGCTTTTTTTTCTTCTGTGTTACGCGGCTCCATCGCCGTACGTTTTACGTCGTGTGTGCTCCCTCGCCGGCACCGACGTCCAAGGCTCCGTCGCCGATTGCCGGTTAGTGCGTCACGAGTGCTCCACCCGCCGCCATCGTCTTCTTGTGAATCACTGAATAATGACAAGCTGGCTGTAGTCGACGTCGGTGATATTATTATTATTATTTGTTTTTATATACCTACATATAGGTGATATTATTATTATTTGTTTTTATATACCTACATATATATGGTTCTTTTTTGTTATTACGGAACTTGTGTTTTAGAGGAATTGTATTAACAAATTGTTAGATTTAAGGGACCCCCCCTGCTCCCGTTATTTGTAAGTTTTTTAATATTTTTTTTTGTCTTAATTATCAATACAGTCCACTTACGTACCACCAAACCATAATGATCATATTTGTTTGTCTATAGTATTCCTATTTTTTTTTATTTTCTTCCTATTTCACTTCAAATATTGGTTACTTGATTTTGCCTTCACTCGACTTGATAATCTTCCGTGAAATTACCAGACACGGAATTTTCAATCGTACAATAAATATGGACTGTATTTATTTGGACAGTACAATTGGATGTACAAATCTAGATTTTTATTTCTAAATTTTTTTTAAATCTAGATTATTATTTTACTACCTACCTAACCATTTAAGGCTGCTGAGAGCAGGTCGATTTTTCGCAAATTCAGACCAAAAAGCGGAAGAATAATTCATCCGGTAACGAAATCCTGATTTTAATTTTGAAAACACATTTGAATTCTTTATTCTCTTGTCTATGTTTTGTAGGAAATAATTGTTTTAATTTATTCGTTTTTTATAAGCCTACAGTAAAAGAAAATTTAAAAAAAATATGTATTCGGTACTATAATAAATAAACGATACAATATTTATGTTATAGCTAGAAAAACTACAATTCTTAGAAATGCTCTAACGTCCATACGCGCATGCACTCTTTAATGTACACAAAAAAAATACTTTTGCTCCGGCTGTAGGGCAGAAATTTGATGCAAATAGTACCAAAAGAGAAATAAAATTTCACCTTGCTTCGATCGACTTATATTAATTATGAAAAGATGATGGTATTCGTTAGTTTATTTTCTAGGTTTACTCAAAAATAGATTTACGACTTTATTTTTAGTTAATAAAATATGATACATAGTAAGTTTATATTTTTTTCAAAATAAACTTATGTTTGATTAAGTTTTAGATAGTAATGCAATTAGAAATATAAGAATCTACTTCCGAGCAAACTTAGAAAAGAAAAATATAAATCAAATTTAGTATTCAAAACTTAAATCGAGCAACTGGAAGTATATTTTATTTTCTTTCGCTTAATGAGCTAAATGTATGAAAAAAATTATTGCTCCAGCCCCCTTAACCCTTTCTCGCCCAATTTTTTTTTTCACTTTTAAAATATATTATTTCTTAACTATCAAATAGTTAATAAAAACTAGAAAAAAAATAATTTCATGAAAATTCGACATTTTCCGGGGTAATTTTCATTACGGGTCCAATTGGACCCATTGGACATCGTGAATGTAAATTTAATTTATGTATAACATTACTAAATAGGTATAATCATAAATCTCTTTCTTTAACTTAACTTTTGTAGTACTACTTTCAAACATAAAATAAAATAAAACAAAATGAAAAACACTTATCTTGTTACATAATATAAAATAAATTAACCCTCAAAAAAAATTTTAACAAAATATATACTTTTTGTTAACAGAAAATAAAATAAAACAAATAAAAAATAAATAATTTAAATTTAAATCAAATAACAACTGTATATTATTTACTATTTATATTATATATATTATTTACTATTTAGTATGAAAATCAAGATAACAATTTTTATTTTTATTTATACACAGTGGTAAATTGCATTTAATACATTTAAATCTAATTTTAGATGTGATACAATGTTTGCATCTTTGCTTTTCGTCAATAGGGACAGGCATATGACCTATTTGATCATAACGAACATCATCTACAGGCCTTTGAATTCGAGGTGTCTTGGTGGTGGGCAATTTATTTCCTTCACTGGGTCTTCCACGTTTCCTAGTAGGTGTTTTATCTGACTGAATAAGTGCTAGTGCAATTTGCGACCGAAAGTCTAAAAGCGGAATGTATTTCGTTTTTTTTATAGAGGAGTGTCTTCTATATAATAACCAACTATTTACAACAGCTATATCTATTAAATGAAATATTATTCTAAGATAATATCGTTTAGCTTTTATATCTATTCTATATAACTCAACTAACATATCCATTAAGTCTACGCCTCTCATGTGCTTGTTATATTCTTTCACAACGGCTGGACGGTCGACTTGAATATGTTTCTTATCCTTTACAGACCATTTTTTTACCATATCCATTGGTTCAACGCCCACATATGACGAACAGTAGCGGCTCGTGAGTAAATATTCTGGGGAGACTTAAATTATATAACATAAATTTCAAATAACAACGAACAAGAAAAACCTTTTTATTGAAAAAATGAATTATTTTAAATATTATTATTTCATTTAATATTTAATTAATATTTTTAACTTAATTTAATACTAAATTTGTTTATAAACTAATTCAATTCTTCGATCTTTTTTATCTGCAAACTCATCAATAACATTGTCTACAAAAGTTGGATCCTTTGCCATATCACCCAGAAGATTTTTTTCAATCGTCAAGGATGATAAACTTGAAAGCCGATCATCAATCATTGTGATTCTAAGAAAAGTCTTGATACGTTTTAATGTACTCATAGACCGTTCACTAGAAGCTGTCGTAGATGGAATAGTTAACACTAACTGACAAAGTTTAGTCACCTGAGGATAAATATCTTAATGTAAATCACCTGTGAATTTCAAAGGAAAAATTAAATATAATATGAAAATTAATGATATTTAGTTTGAATGAATTTATTATTATCACTTACTTTTTATTATAAAATCTAGGAGTTCATGAGGAGGCAAATGTTTTTTATCATCCGCATAAATTACAGCCAATTCATTGCGTAAACGATCTGCATCAAAAGTATTAGGGTACTGCTGTAATAACTTGATGAACTTTGCCTCAGGAAATTGAGTGTAGTAGCTTTTAAACATTTTATCATTTACAATTTCTACAAACTCTATTTTTGGAAAATCTTCAAATCGTATGTTAATTTGGACGATTAATGAATCTAGAATTTCATATGTAATTTTACGTAATTCGTTTCGTTTTTTGTCTTCGTACTCTAAATTGTTATTTAATAGTATTGCTTCGTCACAACAGTTATTCACATTTGTATCATTTCTTAAATCGGTCAAATTTTTTTTTAAATTTTGAATTTCAGAAATGCAAGATTTTATATTCGAAAGTGATTTTAATTAGAGAAAGTTAAATACATGATCTGTGTATAAAAAAACTTTGCCAAACAAAATCAAGAAATATACGAAGTTCGCGTCATTTAGCTTATCATAAAGACCAGATGCTGTACAAACGGATATAGGGTCCCAACCTGGTTCTTCAGTTACATGTAAAACAGCATTTTTGAGGTCTAAAAAATGTTTTTTTATTGTAAAAGCAGCTCTTGAATGATAATTCCATCTAGTGTCAGATTGATTTGGAAGTTTAAAACCTTGTTCTCTTAACAACTCACTTATTTTTGTAAACCGGCTAAAAAACGTATGGAACATAGTTAGATTGCAAATAAAGAGTTTGACTGATTTTATTGTTTTCGCTCCGTGTAACAATACCAAGTTCAACTGATGTGCGTAACAATGAATAAATAATGTATTTGGATAAATTTGCCTTATAAGAAATTGTACACCACTTTTTTCTCCCGACATAACCGATGCACCATCATAGGTCTGACATATAATTTTATTTCCAATTTTCCACTTATTAATTTCAGATAAAATTATATCTGCTAATCCAAAGGCTGTTTTATTCTTTGAAACGTCAAAAAAACCAATAAATCGTTCTACAATTTTTTGTTCTACAACATACCGAAAAATTATGCTCATTTGGGATCGGCACGATACATCAGTCGTTTCATCTGCTTGAATAGATACGTAATTAACTCTTTGTATTTCATTAAAAATTTTTGAATTCAAAACGGAAGTAACGCATTCAATCAAATCATTTTGTATCATCTTAGATGTCCCTTTAAATATTGCCGATGACAATAAGTGCTCTTTAAGCAACTGCTCTTCTTGAGCCAGTAGCTCGAGTAATTCAAGATAATTCCCCTTATTTAAAAATTCATTATTTTCCCGGTGGCCACGAAAAGCAAGTTCTTGTTTGCCCAAAAAACAAACAACATGTATCATACGTGCTATTAAACGTCTATTTATACCGACCTGTTCGTTATGTTTTACAGCAGCAAGTCGTCGACCTTCTGAAATCACGTGTTCAATTCGGACTTTACCCAATAGATGAAATTTTTCTTGATTAGTTAAATGTTTTTGGGAAATGGCGTGTTTTTCTGATTTCCTTAAAAAATTTTTTATTGAATACAATCCATTAACACTCCATTCCTTTTCCCCTCCAAATATTACACAAGTAAAACAAAACACTTTATTTCGTTTATCACAACCAGTAAGCCATGGAAATTTATTATACCAATTCTTTTGAAATGTTCTAATATATTTACCGTCTTGACATGTTAATAATAAATAAGGAGTTGGGCGATTAAGTTTAATTTGATTTTTTTGTTCGTATGTTAAAGCATTAAAACCACTGGTTAGTAAAAATTCTATTATATTTTCTTTTTGCATTTTAAAATATGAACAAATGCTGAAATGCTTATATAAATGTAAAATTTAATAATAAATGTTAGACGGATATATGTATAATAATTATTAAATAATTAATAAACCGTGAATAAAACGTCTAAAGCTAGTAAAAATAATTGAACACGAGCTACACGGCGCAGCGGCACGGCAATTACTGTCGTGAACCCAGGTTCAAAAGCGTCTATGATACGCAGCTTATTCTCCCCGGCTCCCTCCGACCAACTAGCCATGTCATTACATGTTACGTTTGCAATTGACGGGCTTCAGTTTCATTGAACTGGTGACCGTCGTAATGAGCCGTAATTACCCGCAGAATGACTAAAATAGCTATTTCTATCGAAATAGCTATTAATAGGTTTTCGATTTTGTCACTTTCAATTTAATATAATAATAAACAATGAAAACGATATAATAATATATTTTAAATACAAATGAAAATATTTCTATACATTATTATTTTTAATTAATTATATTATTTACAAGTAGCTAGTTTATTTTTAAGGGGAGACGCAGTCTCAAAGTCTCCCCTGACGAGCCGCCCCTGATGACGAAATTAAATGTACAGGTTTGTTATCAAACCATTTTAAAAATATAATATTTGAATTCGCGTCGGTAAGGTAGTCATGGGAGCCTCTACCATTATTTTTCATTATTTTATCGTTTTGTAAATTACAACCAGATACACGGTTCGATCTAATTGTACCTAACGTGTGTATACCATTGTCTTTTAGTTTACGAACTAATTTATAGGAACTAAACCAATTATCAAATATAACTTTATAACTGTTGTGTCTTGGTATATTTTCAACAAGAGTTTTTACGATGTCACCACTTATACCGAGTTCTGACTTAGTTGTATTTTTTCCAGTATAAATTTGAAAATCATACATAATACCACAACGTGCAAAACCTTTAAATCCTCATTTGTGGGGCTTATTTTTATTATACTGTTTTAAATTACTACGACCTTTGAATGGAATAATAAATTCATCAATTGAATTAAATTCTTCGGGTTCTGTCAATAAGCAATTTTTACGAAATGTCTCGATAAAAGGTGACGCGGCACACTCGATAACGGTGGTGGGTGCGCACGTGTCGCTGGTGCGATGGGTACCGTTTTGTGAATGGTATAGTAAGAATAATAATAATAATAATACACTGTATTACCGCACTGATCTTATGAGGTGTATATTACACGAATAAAAAAAAAATGGTCACAATGGTTGTTATTTATAACAAAAAGATTGACGAATAACGCGTGAAGAGATGTGTCTCCGTACACGGTATCGGAATAACAGCCCGGTTACGTGGTGGTACCTGTCGGACGTCGTAGCGACCGCTCGCGTCCCTTGTCTGGTGATGGATGGGTGGACGGGGTGTCGCTGCGACGTTGCGTGCCGCGAAGTGGTGGTTGATGAGAGAGATAAGGACACGGTCGGCGACTGCCGTTTCGGTAACGGCTGCCGCACGGGTCCGCGTCATACTCCCCCGCCAAACCGCCAGTCGCGGTACTGCTTCAGTTTGGTACGCTATTTCTCCGTGACTGTTATGGAGGTTCGTCCGTCGGCGATGTCCGGACTTATTGGGTCGGGTCACCGAATAACTGTACCTTCGTTGTGGTGTCCCCCAGGCGTGGAGGGAAGGACGCCGAGGCGTGGAGACGATGTCCAGTCTATGGTAGACGGGTCGTATCCAGCCGTGGTGTCTAGTCCGTCCTGGAGGACGTGAGCGGTGTGGAGAACACGGGCGGGCCTTCCTCGATGTCCGGGAATGTTGGGAGTGGTGACCCGGGTTCGTCGAGGATTCGGTCATCGACCTCCATCGCCTCCCCCGGGTTGGTGTCTTGCTCCGGTAAGTGTTCCTGGGCGGAACTACCTGGTACCGGTGCTGACACCTGCACCGTCTCTCGACCTTCCGGGTCGGTGGTCGGCCCTGCCGAGGGAGTCGCCTTCGTCAACCGGTACTGCTGACTCGGGCCTTCCCTCTCGGCTTTTGCCCGCAGTCTCCTCTGCCGCTGGTGTTCTCTCCTCCGCTCCTTGGCCCGTTCTGCCGACCGCTTGGATGTTGCTGGTGTGGCTGGCTTCGCGGGCTTTGGCCAGGGCTCCAGTGGTCCTGGCTTGTCGGATGGAGGTGCAGGTGGTGGCGTCGGCAGGCGGTGCACGTATGCCACGCAGCTCGGCATCCCCGTCCACTCCGTCGTCGGTGGGTGCGGGTCCACCGGTGGCATCCTGGGCACTAGCGGACGTCCCGAACCGGTATCACCCACATCACGTTCCGCTGTGGCCGTACGGAGCTGGTGTCTTGCCGTGGTGGGGTTGTGCTCTGTTTGGCGCCGCGTGTTGTTGGTGTTGTACGGACGGTCAGTGCTGCGCTGATTGCTGGTGTAGCACACCCCGACCCCATCGCCTTGGTGGTTGGCATGGGCGCCGATTTTTCCAATTTTCATGGGGTGCCCAAAACCCTAAAATTATTTAAGTAGGTAATAAGCAAAATATATAAAAAAAAATACAACAAAGTATTACTTGTTAACTTGTTTAATAACTTTTTTATTTGTATGTACTATGACGTGTCTATCATAGACAAAGACAGTTTACATAGACAGTCTATGTATAAGGTAAGCAAATAAAAAAAATAATCTTTTTGTAATGTAAATGTTAAAATATAAAGTTTTAGAATATATTACAATCTAAAATTTTCTAACAAATCTGAAATGTATTTTGCCTGACTTTGGTTGCCTTTATAAATTTGTTAGCAATAACTTCAATGTTTATTTCCTCTTGTTTATGTACATTTAATAATGCTACATCATTAAGCCGTGTTTACGTCATGGTCGATCTTAAAAATGTTTTTAAACGCCGAAGTGCAGAAAAAGAACGCTCAGCTGTACATGATGAAACTGGTACGGTTAACATGATTTTAATTAATTTAACCACTTCTGGAACTAAATCTTGCAAATAAGACTCTTGTTTAAAACAATTAATCGCATCTGACACTGATGATATTTTAAAATGTTTTGCCTTAGCAATATCTAACATTATATTTCGATGTAATTCTAATTTTCTCCCATCGAAATCGGAGCCATAGTATTCAGTTATAATAGCTGTATTTATTTTTTTAGGATCTACAATAAAGTTTTCTACTTTTGCGAGATGTTTAATTACATTACTTTTAAATCGGTTGTGCAGAGCAGATAGCGTCATATCCATGCATTCAAAAAATAGCGCTTTATACTGATCTTTAGCCGACGAAAAGTAATGTTCTTGACCCCCTTCGATCAGACGTTTTGGAGTTTTTCTTTGTTTAGGTAGCTTAACTTCACCTAAACCTAGCTCTTCAGATTTATAGATAATATCTTCCAATAATTGGTCAAAACCTGATTTTCGTTTTTCTTCTATAGAAATTATTATTGCCTCAATTTTTAACCTTGCATCTTGGAAATGCAAAGATTTTTTTTGTAGTTCCGAATTCAAAACTTCTATTCTCTCAAAAATGAATATCATAATTTGCAAAACGAAATAAAAATCAAATTTATAAAGTAGTTTCGAAAACCCACTAGCCTTAGCACCTATTTCATTTTTTTCGGTAGTCAGCTCATCAAGAAATTTACGAAGTAAATTATAATTTGAATCAATCGATTTTAATGAAACAATTCTAACACACCATCTTGTAGGACAAAAAGGCCTTAATGAAACATTATTTGAAGAACCGATTATACTTTGTTCAGCTTGTAAAGAATTAAATATTGCCTGACGTTTAGGTGAATCTTTAACAAATGATATCATTGAACGTAAAATGGCTAAAAAATCTCGAATCTTCGTTATATTCTGCATTGTATCTTGAACAACGAGGTTTAAGGTGTGGGCAGTACAATGAACAAAAATTGCTCTAGGTTCAACGTCGATTATTCTTGCTTGTAAACCACTGATATGTCCACTGACATTGGCTGCCCCGTCATAGCATTGTCCGCGACATTTAGAAATATCAATGACAAATTGTGATAAAACATTAATTACTAAATTAAATAATGTCTGTGCGTCAGTAAAAGGAGTTTCAAAAAATCCTAAGAAATGTTCTGATATATTTAAATTCTTGTCTACGATGCGAAAGCACACAGAAACTTGTTCTCTATTGGAAATGTCTCGTGTTTCATCCAATATTATTGAATAACAAAAAGAATCTTTTATTTCAGAAATAAGATTTAACTGTACTTCTTTAGATAAAAGAGATAATATTTCATTTTGAATATCATGAGATAACCATTTATACTTGGTTCTTAAAAGCCAACTTTTTAATTCGGGAACATCTTCTGCACGTAAGATAAGTAATTGTTGAATGTTTGAGTTTATATCAACGTGGCCACGAATCGCTAAACCTTGTCTAGATAAATAAAGAAGAGATGAAATAATTTTTAGAAGAGCAGATCTACCTTCAATCATTTCTTTAGTTATGGAAACACTTAAAGAAGTACATATGTTAGTTCCTTTTCTTTGCGCTCCAATAGATGAAATCGAAGCTCGATGAAAACTACCAGCTAAAATAAAATAAATATAATATAACTACTATGCTGTCTATGCTTTTAAAAGCCGATTGGCGTTAATTTATAAAATAAATAAATAAATCCTTTAACTTATATTTAAAAAAGTGTTGTAAAATAAGTAAAATAATCATACCTTTGTGAGATTTGAACCTTTGTAGTGCTTTATTCCACGCAGAAAACCCATCAACTACAAATGCCTTTTTAGAATTTTGATCAGTCACAGAAAATACAGGAAGATTAATTTGGTTTTCATCAGCAGTCTTACAAATCGAACAGAACACTTTTTCTTTCACGGGATCATATAACAACCATGGATATAATTGTTGCCATTTTTCCTGATAACTCCTTGATTTTCCATTTTCAACAGGTTTCGAATCTCCACTATTAGATTCAACTTTTAAGTTAGAAGTAGAACTGTTTATAGCCTCATTGCCCTCATTAGATTGAACTGATTTTTTTATTAACCACTTATCCATCTTGACGTTTTTAAATATATAAAATAATTGAACTATATTATAATCTAAACTGTAACATACCACATACGTAAAACGTAAAATGTACATACAAATATAACTACGGAACAACGCGCCGAACGAACGCAAGTCGCAGACTAATTACTGTGTATTTACTACACGTCTACACTTTACACACACTATACCTACATTACGTACATCGTACCATCGAGGCTATGGAATATCGTTAATCGTTATCGTCGCAGACCGCAGTCGTCGTCTGTCGACCAAAATAGCGAAAAACCCAAAACATATATTAAATAGGTAATTAAAATGATAATTTATATTTATATTTCTAAACATGTATAATATTAAGGTATTTACTATTTATTTTTTTTATTTATTTCATGGGGTGCTCTGCACCCCATGAAATGAACCATGGGGTGCTCGAGCACCGCAGCACCCCAATAGTCGGCGCCCATGGTGGTTGGGACCCGGTCGACGGGCGCGGTAGTTTTGGCGTTGATGGAGTGGCCGGTGATCTCGCCGCCGAGGAGCCGAGGGACCTCACCAAGTCGGTGGTCCGGTCCGCTTACCCCCGACAGTAAGCTGCCCAGAGTAGTGGCTCAGCCCGCAGTTGAGCGACTCCCGCCTTCCGGACGTCGTCCGCTGTGCGACAGTTTCCCATCGATCCTTGCACCGTGACCGCCTCCTTGACTTTTTCCAGCATCTCCACAACCTTGGAGGTGTCCATTGCTGGTTGTTGACGGTGGCTGGAGGTGATGCTGAAAAACTCGCAATCGTGTGTGTAATTAATGGTGTGCGCGTTTTAGGCAGGACACGTGGATTTTCCTCGGCGGTAGCTGATCGGTTAGGAAAACTCCTTTATCAACCCGCTTGTCCAGCCTTACGGGGCCCCACCATTTCGGTGCGAATCCCGCATGAAATCCCTTGTGCGCCTTGAACAAGTGGTGGGCCTTATATAGTACCATATCTCCCTCCGAGAATTTGCATTTCTCGGCCACTATGTCCCGGTTGTGTCTGTCTGTGATTTCTACCTCCCGCTTAAGTCTATCCCTGTTTATTGGTTCGACCTGCGTATGTGATTCAGATTGTAGGGTCCAATCTTCGGGTCTTTTGCATTCGCGTCCGAGTACTCACACCGATGGTGGATATCCTGTCTGTACATTGCGCCGGTTTCGAATAGCAAATAAAATGGGGGCTAACTTCGTGTCCCAGGTGGTGTGTTTGCCGTTGGTGAGTGCCATGCGTAGTCCTTTCTTTAAGTCCTGATTGCGGCGCTCGACCGGGTTGGCTCTTGGGTGATAGGTTGGGGTGGTCCAACCTTCCACCCCCCATCGTTCAATCGCGCTAAGCATGTCGTTTGACACGAACTGGGGGCCGTTGTCACTAAGACACACGCGCGGGTAGCCGAAACGTGAGAAAAATTCTCGTTTGAGCGTTTCGGTAATGTTTTTAGTAGTGGCTGTTCTGAGCGGGTATGCCTCGGTCCATCTACTGAAGCAGTCGGTGGCTACCAAGATATAGGTTTTTCCTTTATTCGTGCGAGGATAGGGTCCCATTAAATCTATACTGATAACCTACCAGAGGTGTCGGGGTTTCCTGGAGTTGGTGGGGTTATTCGACCGTGAGTTGAGTGGTTTAGTACATGCACATATGTGACATGACTTGACATACAGCCTCACGTCGTTTTTGAGCCCCTTCCAATAGAAACGGTCCCTGACTGCCCGGTAAGTTTCCTTCCACCCTGGGTGACTAGCCGTGATGTGGTCGTAATACCTCCAGATCACCTGTTGGGATTGGGTTTTGGGTATCACGATTGATAAGTGACCCTTGACGTTTTGCCGCAGGAGGCCATCCGATAGGACAAAAGTGTCTGTATCATTCGTGGCGCTTCTGGTGTTACGTGCAGGAGTGTCCGACTTAATTGTGTTGATGATGTCTCGCGTCTGGGGATCGTTGGATTGCCAAGACGCGAGTGTTGTGGTGGAAAACGGGACGTCGGCAAGTACGTCGAACGTTTCGATTGTGGTGAAGATGTTATCAGCGGGAGGGTTAGTAGTATTGGTGGGTAGTGAAGTGGGTACCCCTACTAAGCGCTCCTCAAGCTGATCCTCATCTACGGGTGGGCCTGGGGCAGGGTCAAAGGTCTTATTTTAAACAACTTATCATAATTTATATGATTACGTGGACATAAATTTTGATTATCGTTTAGGTGAAAATTATTTCGTAATTTTTCAAAACGATTACGCGACATAGCATTAGCAATTATATCAAACCTTGTGCAATCTGACTAATACATACGATAGCTGGGCATTTTTACTATTCCAGAATATATATGAATACCAATAAAAGTTTCCATTTCTAATACTGTTGTATTAATTGAAGAACTTGTTTTTTGGGTAGAATATAAATTAGCCTTTATATAAACTAACCTTTTTTTTCTAGTATTTTTAAATCAATAAATTTTTTTAAATAATTATAAGGAGTTAAATCGTTATCGTTACGCGTAAAAAAATTGTCAAAACCAGTGTTAACGAAGTCAATAAATATTTTTTAATCCATTTAGGTAATGATTTTCGATATTTATAATAACGAACAGATAAAGGAACATCAGAATCATCATCACTAGAAAAATATGACTGTTTTTGAGGTAAAATTTGTTCAAAATATAATTGATTTTCATTACGTTCTAACAGTTCTAAGTCATTATTATTTTCAAAATTGTCACCTAAGCTAGCATTAAAATCAACGTTCAAATCAACTGAGGGATTATCTAAATTATTTACTTAAATATTATTTTCATCATCTGAGAATTCAATATCAAGATCAGAAATATCTCCTTCCAACAAAACAATAATTTGGTCTTCGTCTAAATTATCCATTTTTTTTTCAACGATGGGTCCAAATGGATACACTCAAATTAACTAAAAATTTAAGGTCAATACGTAAAATAAAAATAAAACGAAGTATTTGTAGAGAATCTTTATTTGTTTAGAAATCAAATAAAATTTATAAATCTAAAAAATAATGAAAATTTAATTTAATATGATTTATCAAATTTTTCGAAAAAAATAAATTTTGTTCTTATCATAATAAATACGATAAAAACATAAAATTGTTTGTATTTAATGGGTCCATTTGGAGTCTTCGAACTATTTGTATTGGAATAACATTTAAGAATACAATATGTATCCAAATGGACCCAATGGACTGGAAATTGTTAAAAAATAAATAAACCTTTTTTAATATTTTTTTAATTCATCTTTTATTAACTCTTTTAAAATATAATCCATATAAAATGCTTTTAATTTGGCTTACATGATGGTTTTCCAAAAATGATCGTCTCTTTAAATTTTTTCGGATAAAAGACCTAATTAACAATAAAATTATTCTTACAATATTATGAAAATATTAATAAATTATTGTAATTAATAAATATACAACTACCTTTTGGTGTCCATAGGCAAAAATAATAATACACATCCTGTTAATTACATGAAGTTGGCCCTGTATTTGATGATAGTTATCATATCTGTTTAGAAAAAGATTTTCATTTTTGATGGCACAACTTTCAATTTTTTTATTTTTATTGCATTTTCTGGGATAAAATCTTTAGCGTTTGCTGGACATTTTATTTCTAATAATGCATCTAACTCAATCCATCCGACGATACAGCTAAAAAGGGTTGGTTCTTATCTATTATTAGTCCTACCGGAAGAATTTCTTTTTCGATCACTTTTTCTAACTGTTCTTTTGCTATGTTCTCATTTTCAATATCATAACGAGTTGATGCATTTCCTTTGAATGATTCAAATAACATAGAACTAACTACTTTATTTCGTGATGTAGTTTTCCACAATTTACAAATTCGACCAAATAGTGATGCAGTTAAACTGTAAAAATTAAATTAAAAAAGCAATATCAATATTGATTTTCATAAACTAAAAAATACACACATAAAAATACCCTACTATTCAATTTTTTTT
>NW_020271880.1:0-3048 GCF_003268045.1 Sipha flava | reverse complement strand
ATTCATGTTATTTATTTATTTTTATTTTTATTTATTTGTTTATTTTTTAATATTACTAATTTTATTTGCTTGCTTATACTTATATACCATACGATAATAATAATAATTGTTAATACAATTCTGTTGTTTTTGAATCTGTTAATGACATAATATTTATTTCTTCTATTTTATTAGTGACGGCTGTTTTAAACATTCTGAGTAACTGATCATGTTGAGAAGAGTCAATGCAACTTAGCCAACGGTTTATAAATTTTGGATGTGAAAATGCAGCAATTACAGCATTGTCTGCTTCAGTTGTATTTAAATTTATTATATTGAAAATCTTTTTTCAATTCTTGTAAGAATACTGTTAACTAAAGGTTCACAATATCTCCAATCATTTAGTAATAAATGTTGAACTTTACGGCGTAAACTCAATATGACTGGAAGAACAAAACCATAGTAAATATTATTTTCACTTTGGAGAATATCTAATGCTTCTGCTAAAGGACCAACGCAATTTAAATGTTCTTCTATATAAATATACTCTAATCTTTTAACATGCTATTCTTTAATTCTAATGCTTCGAATCACTCACAATTTTTTCTCCTTATTTCTTAAAATTTGTTTTAAAGAGTCATATAAAGAGTTCCAACGTGTATCCCCAGGTCTAGATAAATTATGACCCAATGTCTGCAATATGACCAAAATAAATTGAGTATCAATTTGTAATTATTAAATAATATAAGAGTAAATGATAAAAGAAAAACTAGAAATTTACCTCAGCAGATTTTGGCCTATTTGAAGCATTCCATAATAATGTACACTTTTTCATTACCGAAATATGTATTTAATTTAGTTGTGCGTTTTGTGGTGATTGAATAGTTTTGATTAAATCAGCTGTACCAAAAAGGCTCTCATACATCTCAACATCTCAAATGTCGAGGTAGCCATGGATTATTTTGTAGTTTCTCCTACTGCTACTTCTGGGTATCTAGCTAACACTCCCCCGTGGTAGGGGAGAGGGAAGAAATATATTGAATACTTCCCCCGGACAGAGGACCTACGCCAAGCCGGCACGGGGTGGGAGCTCCACCTTCGCGTGTCGGTGGCGTAAAATGCGCGGTGTGCCTCGAGCTCCGAGGCTGCCGCGTGATCAAAATTTACTCCAAATCCGACCCGAGCTCGGCTCGGCCGGGGGCTGGTGGTTCGCTGGGGAACCGTCCCAGTGGATCGGATGCTCGTTTTTACGACTTCCGGGCGGGCTGTCGCGTCTCATGTCAGTCTAGCTTTCTCGGAAGACTAGCTGTGATGGCGGCGGTACCGGGGCCTTTATAACGGTAGACGGTGGGCTGACCTCCACCGTCGAAGCATATCTTATCATTGCGACGTTAAAGCTTTTGCAATTGATGAAGAAAGTAACTGTGTTGCCAACTTTACCTTCATCTTATTTTTAAAGTAAAAAACATACTCTTTTTTAAGTTTGTTGGCTAAATGCCCTTTCTCATTTTCTTGCAGCATTAATAAAAGTTCAACATACTTAAAATCAATTATGCCATTGTTGCAGTCAATTAATTACCTTTTCTCTCCAAAAGTATTGCGAACAAGCTTCACCATATGTGCTGGGTCAAAAATGATATTGACATTGAAATCATTAAATGCATTAAAATCAGATTTTATTAATTGAGGTGTAGATGCTAATTTACAGCCTAATGCTTTGGCCATGCTAACATTCACTGCACATCCATCAAATGTATGACTTACTACGGTAATCCCAGTTTCAGTTAAAACATTTAAGCAGCGACGCACTAAGTTTTTTTTTCTGTTCACTATTTAAATGGTTACAGAAGAAATACCCAACTGGCAATTTCCATGAAGCATTTATGGCCGTTACCATGAAAACAAAGCATTCAGTTGCTTCACTCTGAGCATCACTATCAATTTCAAGCCCATAGTCTACAAATCCATGGTACTTGTGACCATCAAACTCAAGACATTTACGAATTGCTATTTCATCCATACTTAAAGCACAATATATTGGGTATGGAGAATTTTTGCAAGCTAGCGTTAAGGTGTTCAGTGCTTCTTTCGTAAAGCCAGGTTCAGCATCTACAATAGCATATCACTTACTTAGCGTGCGAGGGCTTGGAAGGACAGAATTAAATTCTCTACGAACAAATGTGTACGCCTTGGGAGAATAAAAATTTAGAGTGACAGCAAATTTACGTAGCTGCATGCTGTAGCGTTTTGGTAATTTCTTTCCTGTATTTTTGTTCACAAAATTTTTGATTAAATCTGTATGCTTACCGAAATTTGAATCTAATAAATTTGCCTGCTCTTGGTTAATCAATAACTTGGCCTTTAATGTATTGATAATATCTAAAAAGAGGATGGTAGAAAAAAAAGTCTCAGGGGGAGGGAATCCCTAAAAAAAAGTCTCTAAGAAAAAAATCTCCACTAAAATAAGTACAAATTGGAATATTTTAAATAAATATAAGCAAAAAATAAAAATAAAATTTGTATTACTTAAACTTAATTTTTTAAAAAATTGTTAAGTTCTATTTTATTATCCCTAAACCATGTGCATAATATATCATACATAATGATTGTATAAGTTTTATTTAAAATATTCCAATTTGTACTTTTTTTCCAGATACTTTTTTTCTTAGAGACTTTTTTTCAGGGACTTTTTTTCTGTTCCCCTAAAACATTATAGCATTAATAATATATAATATTTCTATAATTTTTAATTACTTTTCAAAGAAACGATTGTTTTTTTTATGTCTTCTTAAACGCTGATTAAGTATCTTCAATTTTTTGTCTTTAGCATTACACATATCAACTAGTGATGACACAGAATGTTTCAGAAATTTTCTTCTAGGTGTATCATGACTTTCTAAAATTGACGCTTGAACCATAACATCTACCGACTGTGACTGCAGTAACTAAAATAATTAATTTATAACATTTTTTACTTTCAGTCTTAATAACTAAAAAAAAATGTATTTCATTACTTCTTCAGATGGTCTTTTTAGACTAAAACTATCTGATGGTAAACTCTGTTTATCA
>NW_020271879.1:0-2842 GCF_003268045.1 Sipha flava | reverse complement strand
GCCCCCCCCCCCCCCACGGCTTTGTATTCTGAAAATTATCTGGACCCTCCCCATGAAAAATTCCTAAATACGCCACTGAACGGGAGGAAGAAAAAATAAAAATAAAAAAACGAAAGAAGAACAACACAATAACCGTACGGTTCGCCCTGCGCGCGGTGCACGGGGCACGGGGCACGGGGGGGACGGGAGGCGACCGCGACAGCGGAGAAACGCGTGTAATGATACGGTCGACCGAGCGTGGCGCCATAGGCAGCGGCGAAAAAAGTTACCATTAGTTTTGTACACGTTTCCGAAACCGTAGGGGGAACGCGGGTCGAATGGAAAAAAAAAAAAATAAATAAAAAAGAAGAAATAAATACGATTCCACGTACAGCGTTCCGGGCGCCGTATTATGTCCGTGCGCGCGCGGTTATGTACGTAAAAAACGAACGCGTACGCGTAAACCTAATGGCGTATTGTACACCATCATCGGTATGCGGTTTCTTTAATTTAACGCGATGACGAAAATACCACGGGCCACCAGCCTCGGAACTCGATAAGGTAGTAAATAGTGTGCGCGAGAAATATGTGAGCATTTCCCCCCCCCCTCCCGTCTTCCGGCGCTAACCGGGTCGGCGAGGTCTAAACCTACCAACGTTGTGCGCGCGTACGTCAAGTGTACAATCGTTTTTTATCTCTACAAATCAAACCGTTGCTCTTAGGCGATCTCAATATTTCTTTGGCTTGGTTTAATCCGAAACGTAAAATCAGACTTTTATTAGTGTCTCAAGTTGTACAAAACAATGTACATCGTGTAAAAGTTTTTCCGTTCGGCGTTGAATTGTTGGCGACCATCTCAGGGATCGCGACCCCCAGGTTTTGCACTACCGGTGTGCATCACAACGTTGTCTGATCTATTTGTTTTGCACGGATCACAATGAAAAACCGATGGAACAACTCGCTGTTCCGGGTAAAATTATTTCAACACGTCTTCCCTTTGCACGGGCGTAGGGTTTGTGAACAACGACCGCTGATCAAAAAAAAAAAAATAATAATAAAATTATTCGGTACGAAAAGTACAACTTTTACACGTTTACAAGCACTGAAACACATAAATCTATAAGATTGTACTTGGACACGTGCGAACACATCACCTTCACGAAACCTACCGCACGGTATCAACTACGAGAGAGAATATAGACATATATTTATTAAGATACTAGCGGACCCGACGGACGTCGACAGGTTCAAGAAAAAAAACCTGTTTTTCGTGCGGCTGCATCCGAATTGGGTCCCGAATTATTTTAGGTACTACGCTACCAGTCGGGTCCCGGATTTTTATAGGCACTACATTAGTTAACAATCGCTTAATAATTCAATATAATCGTTAATAAGTTTTAAAGGATGTACAAATTGATGCTTATATTAAAATGAGAAGTGTAGAAGTAATGAAAAAAAAGAACTGCATTTTACTAAGATTGAAAAATTCATAACTGAAAATACGACTAAAAAAATTGCAGGAACAATAAATCGATTCGATTTTGTAAAATTAATGTCGTATACATTTTTACCAACACAAAAGCGATTTTTAAAAAATATTATTTAATTTTTATTTATAGCATGCACGTAATGATTTAAACATTTTTAATACTTTTTCATTTACCCGTATGGCTTATATTATATGATATGTGTTTCTATACTCGATTTTTAACATTTTTAACCATACGTGTGGTCCAAATAGATCATAGCCAGTCATAAGTCTGTTAAAATGGGAAAGAAAATGTTAGTATAAAGTAGTACTTACCGAAAAATATTCAGGAACCAGTGTAATACCTATAATAATTCAGGACCCAACCGGTGTGGAACCAATAAAAATCCGGGACCCAACTGGTACGCTACCCGCGATTAGCCCCTAGCACTCGGGACCCAACTCGGACGCTCCGTTTCGTGCGAGTGAAAAACATTTCCTATCGGATCGAACTGTGAATCCAAAAACCTTTCTCAAACTCGATCGCGCTCGCGAAATCCAATAGAAATCGGTCGAGCCGCTTAGGAGGAGTTCGGTGACATGTGAAATATGCGTATTTACCTTGGACGGACGTGTCGGCGGTCGGTGCACCGGCGTCTTGGTCGACGCGCAAGATGAGCGACGGTCGGCTCAGCGAGCCGGGCGGCGGCGGTTGGAGCGGAAACAGCCTGTGGTGGTCGGCGGCGTGCGGCCACGGCGAGAACGGGACTAGATAGTGCGGCGTGGGCTCGACCAGCGCCTCGTGAACGTTGGGCACGTACTGCTCGCCGGGCCAGTCGAACGTGAACGTGGACGGCTGATGGTGGTGATGGTGATGGTGATGGTGGTGATTCTGATGGAGGAGGTCAGCGGTCGGCACCTCGTCGCTCGAGTGGTGCTGCGGTTGCGGCGCGCCGGAGGACGGGTGATGGTAAGAGCCACCGCTGCCGGGCGTCGGCGGCGTCGGCTGGCCGCAGTAACCGCTACCGCCGCCGCCGCCGCCGCCGCCGCCGCCGCCGCCGCCGCTACCACCGCTGTTCCCGCCGGTCAGCATGTCCACGTCCGGCACCTTCTGCAACGTGCTGGAACAGCAGTCGGACCACGGAGGGCTGGGGTTCCACGTTTCCATCATCAGGTCGCCCGGGTCCATGGCCGCCTTGACCAGCGCCCGGGAGCGTCCCAGCGAGGTGGCCGACGGCAGCGACGAAGACAGCGAGGACGCGACCGCGGTCGCGCAACCGCCGCCGCCGCCGCCGCCGCCGGAATCGCTGCGCATCGGAGGCGAAGGAGACGACGAGTCGACGGCCATCGGGTGACCGCCGTCTTCGGTCTTCAGCGGTGGCGTCTGTTCGGGCG
>NW_020271878.1:0-5648 GCF_003268045.1 Sipha flava | reverse complement strand
TACATTTCAAATACACAAAATACAACAATATAACACTTGGCCTAATCATCCATAATTTACTAAGATATTTTTCGTATACCATGTAATTCTTTTCGAATTTGTAGGTAGTAAAATATTTGCCGACGAATATCTACCTGTAGCCACCGCCGACGCATCTTTGAATAAGACGTTTATGGAACAGAAATCTACCGCCACCACAAGTGCTTATTTCCCTGTAGAAAAACTATCTATTCCTATATTTGACGGAAATCCAATTGAATACACCAGTTTTCGGAACATGTTTGATATAATAGTAGATAACACCAATATGCCACCAGTCTTAAAGTTTGGATATTTGAAATCACGTTTAAAAGGAGAGCCGTTGAAACTTATCGGCAACCTTATGTTAACAGATAGTAATTATACACTAGCCCTGTCACAATTAACCTCCCGATATTAAAACCTTCAAGTGATTGCAGAACATCATCTGGAACAAATATTTAATGCACCAAAAGCGTTCTTCGGTGACGGGAATTCTATAAGAAAGCTATTTAACAATATTATTGAAACTACTGGAGCCCTACAAAACTTATCATTTGCGGTGGATCAATGGGATCCAATTCTTTTGCACCTTTTACAGAAAAAATTGGATTCATATCTTCGATCCCAGTGGGAACTGTTGGTAGATACTACGGAAGATCCGACTGTCGTAGAAATTACCACTTTTCTAACAAAATATTGTAAGTCCGCGACCGTCACTGAAAGTCACCATCTACAAAAACCCTTCAAGAAGAATAAAACAACAACCTTGCTCACGAACCAACCGGGTCAACAACACACGGCACAACAAACATCGAAGAATGAAAGCTGGGGAGAAAAACAATCGTTTACCTGTCAAGTGTGCAAAGTACAACCGGGACACTTACTCATAAACTGTCCATTATTTAAGGAGAAAACACCGATCGAACGTCATAAAACCATCAAAGAGTTGAACAGGTGTTTCCGATGCTTCAGTGCGCATAGAGTAGTAGACTGCAAAAACCCTAAAACTTGTAAAGATTGCGGTGGAAAGCACCACACTATGTTACATCTTTCAAACACCGAAAAACCCGTTACGGTCGAGCCCGTCACGTTCGCAGCTACCGCAACAAACAGTGTTCGTACATCAGTCCTTTTGGCAACGGCTACCGTGGCTGTGCAAACGAGACATGGGTACTCCGTTAACGTAAGAGCGTTATTAGACAGTGCTAGCCAAAGCAGTTTCGTGACAGAACGCTGTGTGCATCTGCTGGGACTTCAGCGAGAAAGTCGAGATATTGTGGTACAAGCTCTGGCCGGTACCCAGGTTCCAGTCGTTAAAGGAAGTACTACCATTAACGTACGGCCAGTAGGTCTCGAAAATCCCCAATTTAATGTTAACGCTTTAATATTACCCCGCATAACCGGTCCTATACCATCAGAACGCGTTTTCACAGAATATTGGCCACATACCGTTGGGTTAAATTTAGCAGACCCTGATTACAACAAACCACTCCCTGTCGACATTCTATTAGGAGCAGATGTGTTCCCACAACTCATCTTAGGGAATAAAAGAGTCGGTACCACCGGTCAACCAATCGCTTTATCCACAGTTTTTGGATGGGTATTAATGGGAAGAACCTCATGCGCTACGAAAAATAAGATTGTCACAATGTGTTCAACACTGGAATCCGTTAACCAAACCTTAAAACGCTTTTTTGAAGTGGAAGAAGTTCCAAATGTCGAAAAAGGTTGCCCAGCGGATTTAGAGTGTGAGCGAATCTACCAGTCAACCACAACGCGTCAAAAAGACGGTAGGTACGTAGTCCATTTACTCTTCCGGGAAAATCCTCCACAACTTGGACAGTCAATAGATCAAGCCTTGAACCGTTTATATCATTTAGAAAACCGATTTGCAAAAAATCCTGTTTTGCGTGAGGAGTATAACAAAGAAATGAGGGATTACCTAGATACCACCCATATGATCAAATTAAATCAAACCCTTACAAATGAACAGAACACTTATTACATTCCACATCATGTAGTTATACGGCCTGATAGCACAACCACAAAAATGTGAATCGTTTTTGATGCCTCGGCAAAAACATCTTCTGGGAAGTCATTGAACGATAACCTCTATTGCGGAAAGAAGCTTCAACAAGACTTACCCGGGATCATTTTGCGGTTTCGTCTACATCCCACTGTGTTTACTGCAGATATAAAAAAGATGTTTCGTCAAATAGTTGTAACTGAAACCCATCGTCCCTATCAGCGATTGTTATATAGATTCAACCCAGACGAGCCTGTGCAGGAATATGAAATGAATAGAGTCACCTTTGGTCAAAAATGTTCGCCATTTATTGCGATTCGTACGTTACATAAATTGGTCGACGATGAAGCGTCTAACGATGAAAAATTAAAAGCTATCGTTCATCAGGATCTCTATGTCGATGACATAGTAACCGGTAAAGGCACTCTAAATGAAGCGCTCGAATTGACACAAAACCCAATCACATTATTCGAAAAGGGTAAGTTCGAACTGCGAAAATGGTCAAGCAACTCTGAGCAACTGTTGACCCATATTCCGCTAGAACACCGACAACTACTTCCAATTACTTTTGACGAACGTGATTCCTACTGCACAAAAGTTCTCGGTTTAAAATGGGACCCGAAAGTGGACTCACTCAGCTACCAATATCAACCCTGTCCAGTAAAATTCAGCAAACGAGCAATACTATCAGAAATCGCGCGTATCTATGATCCTCTCGGTCTTCTCACTCCTGTTACCACGGATTTAAAAAGATTAATGAAATACCTCTGGTTGGTTGGGGTAAATTGGGATGAAACAATACCGGAAGAAGCAATGACCTCTTGGATCCAATACCACCGAGAGTTACCCGTTCTAGCTACCTTGCAAATTCCTCGCATGGTTACCCATCCCAATGCTATCTACGAGTTACACGGATTTAGTGATGCCTCTGAAGCAGCGTATGCGGCGGCCGTGTATCTAAGAACTGATACTGGCACAGAAGTAAAGTGTCATCTCTTGATGGGAAAATGGATAGCACCAGCTAAGAAGATATCTGTTCCGAGACTAGAGTTATGTGGTGTTTGGTTAATAGCCCGTCTTCTCGCATTTGCGCAAGATAACTTATCCGCAATCAATATAGAAAGAGTTACCGCATGGTCTGACTCCACGGTAACGCTACATTGGATAAGAAGTTCGACCTCACGACTAAAAACATTCGTAGCAAATCGAGTATCCAAAATTCAAGAACAAACTCATGTGGAGAATTGGCGTCACGTACCAACCAAGGACAACCCAACGGACTGCGCATCCCGTGGGCTCAGACCCGACCTTTTAGCCGCCCACGACATATGGTGGCATGGTCCTCCGTTTCTCCGACAACCTAAAAGAGAATGGCCTGTGGAAAGCACGGTGAATCCTATTAGTTATTCAGAGGAAGAAAATGAAGAAAAACCTATTACGCTTTTGTCCCGCGAAAAAGAGGTAGACTGTCGGCTTCTTTATCAATCAGATAATTTACCAAAAGTTTTAAGACTCACCGTCTATTGGTTAAGACTTCGAGATCGTCTTGGAAAAAAAAAACCGGTCTTACCGATCACTTCTCCACCTACTACAGACGAAACGGATAGAGCACTTCGCTCCTTAGTACGCTGGACTCAAAACATATATTTTTTCGACGAGAAAAAAGAGCTCTCCATGGGAAAACCAGCTCGGAAGCATTTGAGAAAATTAACACCATTTCTGGACGACGACCACGTGCTGAGGGTGGGCGGTCGTTTAGGATATGCCGAAATTCCTTACAATGAAAAACATCCCTTACTGTTGCCAAAGTCTGCGCGATTGACTGAGCTCCTAATCGACTCTACTCACCGGAAAAATGGACATCCAGGACCACAAACGGTACAATATTTACTACGTCAAAATTATTGGATCCTGTCATCCCGAGGTGTCATCAAACAAAGAATTCATCGATGCATACCGTGCTTCCGCGCAAAACCTCGCCCGGCCCAACCTATTATGGGAAACCTACCGTCTTTTCGCATTTCCCAAATAAAGCCATTTAGTAGAACCGGAGTAGATTTTGCTGGACCCTTCCAGGTAAAAGCAGCAATGATCCGAAAAATAAAGGTCACAAAGGCGTACATCTGTATTTTTGTATGTATGGTAACAACCGCAGTTCACATTAAACTAGTTTCTGATCTATCAACTCCATTGCTTATAGCTGCACTTGATCGGTTTATTGGATGAAGAGGGAGATGCACAGACATTTATAGCGATTGCGGAACGAATTTCATAGGAACGAACCGATATTTACAAGAAGTGTACTCCATACTGAAAGGACCTCGCTGTGTGGAAAATGCGGTAGATAATCAAATCCGCTGGCACCTCAACCCTCCAGCCTCCCCTCACATGGGTGGTTTATGGGAGGCTGCCGTAAAATCAACGAAAACCCTTTTACTACGAATTATTCAAGACAGGGTCCTGACGTATGAAGAACTTAACACCGTACTGCATCGAGTCGAGGCCACCCTCAATTCTCGCCCTCTTAGTTCCATGTCGTCCGACCCGAGCGATTTCCAAGCCCTCACGGCAGGACACTATCTAACTATGGCACCATTGGTATCCGTTTCTGCACCTCACGATCGGATTGAACTTAGCAGGATAAGTAGAAGTAAATGCTGGTCATTAATACAACAAATTCACTAACATTTTTGGATCCGGTGGCAGAAAGAATACATACAGTCCCTGCACGAAAGATCTAAATGGATCCGCTCTAATCCCAACCTCCAAGTGGGAGACCTGGTATTAGTGAACGAACCAAGTGCCCCTCTGACCTGGCCTACAGCCCAAGTGGTCGATGTTCATCCAGGAGTTGATGGGATCATCCGAGTGGCCAAAGTAATGACGTCTACGGGAAAAATCTACACTCGGCCCTCCGTGAAACTGTGTCCTTTAAACCTCTCTGATTGAAGACCGGGTCTTCAAGGTGGGCGGTATGTTTGATAAGCGTTAAGACACCGTCCGTATTATATACCGTAAAATGTACGTGTGTAACCAGTCAGTCATTACTCCGAGTTCGACCGTCCTATATTCGTATCACATTTTTCCGTTCACTCTCTACCGTAGTACCGTTACCGTCTATCGTTACTGTCTATCATCACCTTTATATGGTTCAGCTGTCCACTACTCACCGACTACCATCACCGTCACCCGGGACTGCAGCCGCCGTCACGGTTTTTATATATATTTATTTGTATTATTAAATATTTATTGTGTTAGCCGTAATATCAATTTAACACCCCTTCTGCTAGCCAGCACCAAATGTGCCCTCTACATTTATTTACTTTCTGTTTTGATTTTGTTAAAATATTAGGCCGCAGCCCGGCTCTTTTGAATCATAACAAATCGTGTTATTTATTAATTTTGATACGATTCTACCAAACATCTATTATAGGATTCGGGTCTTCGGGAATCGGGGAGACATTGCGAACCAAGAACCAATACGAAAAAAAAATATCAGGTGATGGGGATCACCTCGATTCGGCGATCATATCGTTCACTACTTTGGCCCGTTCAATAAGATCCGTTCGTTCGCGAACGACACATCTCTATTCAGGTTCGA
>NW_020271877.1:0-5359 GCF_003268045.1 Sipha flava | reverse complement strand
TTTTTTTATTAACCAATTTTATTGAAAAATGTGTATGAACAAAAATAAAAATGGAACCACAATTACTAATTTTATAGAATGAAAATTAAATAGTTAACCAGAAAAATATTTTTCGTTCTCGAACGGAAATAAATATATTTTTAATTGCGAAAAATAATTATTATATAATTTTAGTTTTTACACGTTTTGTTAAGTTGGGCAGCCGGTTTTGTTTGAAAAAATACAGGTAAAAATTATTAGATAAATATAAAATAATTCACAAGATAAAAATTGAACAGTTGGTAAGTAGGACTTCTGGTCGTAACCCCATACTACTGTAGATAATACGTGAACACTATTAATGAAAATCAGAAACCAAATTGTTTATTGATAAATACCGCTTTTAATTGACAATGGTGTTATCTTAAATTGTATCAAATATTTGTAAATTTGTTTAATATTTTGAATCAATATGGTTTTTCTTTTTTGTCAAATTCGATAATAAATATTGCAGTTATGTTGTTCATTATGTGTGGTAGTATATTCAATATTGTAATAAAAACTTAAAAATGTGTATCATATTATTTATTGTATATTAATATATTATAAATATATAAATTATGAACTTTTTTTTAAGAATATCTCACGATAGTTGAATTTTCTCATTAATAATTTCATAATTATGACAATGATTTGTCTGAGGTAAAAAATATATTTTTTTAAAAGAACAAAATAAACCGGTTTTAAAAGACTATAAAATATAAAATCAATATTGATTAGTTTTTAAAACCGAATAAAATAGTAGATGAACTAAAATCATTGACCACAAATAATCATTATGTTATGAAGCCCTAGTTTTACAATCATGAAATACGAAGTATTGGCTGATAAATTGTATAGATTTGAATTAGAATTGAATAATAATGTCGAAATTGATGTGAAAAATGACAATTCAAGTAAATTCAAGTTTAATAATGTGTCATGCGTGTTACATTAATGTTAACATTAAAATCACAACCAAACATAATCCACAGTAAGTCGATGCAATTTTATTTTTGCATAAGCTGCACGTTGTTGATTGGATTCGTAATAAGTTATTCAGTATCATAAATCAATTTCCATTATTTTATAAAACCAAAATTGTCGCCTACAGAGACTGACGAATTTAGAAAAAAATTAGTGTTGAAACGGTCACAGTTGTAACGAAAAAAATTGAACACATTCTAAAAGTATTGTTCAACATAATAAAATTGTACGCGTATTCTATACACATCGACACGGATTTTTTAAGATCAATGCTATTATTATATTTTAAAATGAATTTCATAACAAAATTGTATAAAAGCAACGGAGAAAGAAAAATTTTACCTGCCTCATGTGCAACGATCGTTCACGGTGAAAGATTTTTTAACGAAAAAAATAAAATCACAAGCCCATTCCCAGTCGCCGTCACTCTTAAACAGAAATAAACCTTATCTAAACTTAAGCAGAACCAATCGAATTTTAATTTCGTTATTTTTAACATCTTGAAGATTTTATATGCTCAGAATCTATGCAAATATTTAATCTATTCAAAATAAATACAGATTTTCTTAATATTAATCCGTCCTCTAGGAAAAATAATAACTACAAAAAAGCTGCAACTATATTGAAAAATATACCTGTTGTCTATGATGTTGCCGAGCGAGGAGTCAAACTAATAGAAATAGATATAGAAGTAGAACAGAGTATAATGACAAAATGACTGAAGATGAAAGTAAAAAACAATATTTTCTGCATGTTGTGTTCGATTATCGAAAAACACATCCAGACTCAAGAAAAAGAACACTAATGGGGAAGTAAAATTGCATGTAAAAATTATAAATATTATATTGACAGTCATTTGTCACTGTTTCACATGAAGTAATTATTATAATTTATTTTAATTGTCGAATAATATTTTCTCAAAATTCCTAAAATCGATATGTTAATTTGTCTTTTTACCATAATATGTCTAATTATCTTAATACATTTTAAGTTTATAGAAAAGTAGTTTAAAATATGAATTGTAAAAAACTATTTTAAATTGTAAAAACTATTTTATAATATTAAGTTTGATTTAGTTTATTTAGTTTTATATAGCGGATGTCATTTCTCAAGATATCAAAAATATAAAAGAGAATTCGATTTTTGACGACGCATGCAACAGAGAGAAGTGGAGAAATATTGAGATGGCAGCGATGGCCCTTAATGAGCTTTCAAGCTGAGGAAGAAGATGAAATAGAAAAAGAAAAAAAGGTTTGATTAATGACCCTTAAAAATATTTTACTTTAAATATGTATCTAAACATCTATTTTAATGAATTATAGCGATGAACAAATAATTAATAATATAAATAGTATTAATAATGTTAAAAACTGTACTTGTTGATAATATTATCGATTTTCAGTTCAACAAATTAATAAATTAAACTCATGGTGTCAAATAAATTATTTAAATTATGTGAATAAAAATTGTACTGAAGTCTTATATACATATATTTATAATTATGGTAACGGTAAGATAAATATTCTGGCTCTTAATATTTGTAGCATATTTGAAAATGTTGAAGAATTAGTTTTAATGTTAAATTAATTTCTATGATATTCCTTCAGTCCTTTCTAAATACGTCCCTGTGCATTTGCTGAAAGTTATGCGCTTGTAAGCCGTGACCCTCTAATTATACATCATATTAATATTTTAATATCAAATATTATTAAATGGTTAATACTCATAAATCAATAAATAAATAAAAATATATCACATATAGAATTAAATAAATAAGTTAATTAATTAAAGCTTAGCCTGATGTATTATTATATTTGTAATATACGACCGATTTCGAATTAAAAATTCATCATCAGGTATACAAAAAGTTGATAAAATTGAGACTGCACATGAAAATATAAAATAAATGACTGGACAAGAAAAAATGAAAGAAGGAATACATTGAGAAAAATTTGTCGTTTCACATAAAGATAATTTATTTTAAAAGGAGAGATTATAAAGTAAATATTTTCAAAAATAAGCTTATACCCAGTAATAAATTCTATACAAATGGAATAAAAGAAATTATTTAATTAATAAATATAACCATTAATCAAAACTATTTCCAACATAAGAACGATTCGATGATAAAGGAAGCTATTTTTACATAAAAATCCATTTTAAAACATTTTTTATAATCTCGTAAACGCCAACATTTCAGAATACAACCATAAAACATTGGTTAAAGTATATTCTATCTTAAGCAATGAATTTATGGTTTACGACTAATAATATTTTAGTTCCATTGATCAAATCTAATTCAATGATATACATTAATGTGTTTCCAACAAAACAAAGTGATAATTAATTTCAAAGTGAAATTTTCAAACACAAATTTAGTGATGACAGATAATATTATGAAGTAAATTGGACGTTTCAAGAAAATGTTATAAACTTTTCTGCAATACAGTATGCCCCATAAGTACCATATCACCCGTAATATCTCAACGGAAAATCAATATATTTAAACGCGTGTTTTTTTACAACAATTAGTATGGAAATTCTGATTGAATGATATAAAATTCAATTTTTTTTTAAAAAAAAATTTTCATGCATTTAAGAATTTTCAATTTTTAAAACCTAAAACGTCAAGTTTCATCAGCTCGATATACAGTCCCATATAATCAAATAACCTAAAATGATGAGATAATATTAGCAAATCAATTCTATGTAGATATATAATTCACACATCCCAGGTGGTAACATAGGTACATCATGATCTATATATTACTATGATAAGACTAGTTAAATGTACATTATAAATCATTATTTTTTCTAATATTTTATGATCAAATTTTAACAGGTAAGTATTCCTCGAGCATATTATTCCCGTTTGTATATAATTAAAGTACAAAGTTCGTATTTGTTTCAGAAGCAAAATTAGTTTTATTTACTCAAATGTAGACATAGTAATAAATTATACAATTGAACTTCTCATAGAAAAACTGAACACATTTTTTTTTATTTGTAGTGGAAAAAATAATAATTTTCAAATATGTTAACAAAAAAAAAAAAAAAGTTTTTATCGTGTGGAGAAACAGGATAAGTTTATTATTTAACCAATATGGTTCAAATTCAGCTCTTTACATAGGCTTAATAGCTTTAAAATTGAAACTAACAATTTGGCATATAAAACGGAATCAGTATAACTTTGAAAGTATCGCTGTTTTGTTCAATGCGTATAAATATTTAAATTGATAAAATGTTATGGAAAAATCAAATTTCATCTCTTTTACTGTGTTTTACCATCATGAAATATGAAGTGTTGGCTGATAAATTTTATAGATTTGAATTAGAATTGAATAATCGTGTTGAAATTGTTGAGAAAAGTAATAATTTAAATTTAGTCATGTTTAATAATGTGTCATGCATGGTGCATTATAATAACATAACACTAAAATCACGGCCAAACATAATTCGCAGTAAGTCGATGCAATTTTATTTTTGCATAAGCTGCACGTTTGCTGATTGGATTTGTAATAAGTTGTTCAGTATCATAAATGAATTTCCAATATTTTATGAAACAAAATTGTCGCCTACAGAGACTGACGAATTTAGAAAACAAATTAGTGTTGAAACGGTCACAGCTATAACGAAAAAAATTGAGCACATTCTAAAAGTATTGTTCAACATAATGAACATGTACACGTATTCTATACATATCGACACGGATTTTTTAAGATCAATGCTATTATTATATTTTAAAATGAATTTTATCACAAAGTTGTATAAAAACAACAGTGGTGTCATAAACGATGAGACGTCGAATGAAATCAATGGAAAAGATGATGTTATAATTCCTTTGATTCTGAATTCGATAAATGCTATTCAGCGGTTTAAAGCACTAAACTGTGATATTTCATTTCCGTACTATGACGGTCATTTCTATGGCTACTCAATGAATAAATCCGATGCACATGAAATGGACATCGACAAATTGCTTTCAAAAATACATCCGATAGTTTCGGTATCTCGTAATCGGTGCACTGTTGAGCAAATGTTATTACGGGAGATTATTCAAAGTACTGACGATATAGTGGCCCTTGAAATTTCCAATGTAAAGTTATCTGTAGACCGAGTACAAGTTAATTTAAGTTATATTCTAACGCAGATCGAGGACTCATATAATCTGGACATAGTGCTATGGTATCAGCGAATTGTGCACGAAGCAATTGTACAAATAGTGTGCACGAAAATTTTAAAAGCATTAAAAATGAAAAAAAAATTCCAACCAAAAACAATGGATGTCTTTAAAATATTAAATTTTTTGTTTACTGATTCCATGAATTTGCCGCAATGCGTAGTCAATTTTTTT
>NW_020271876.1:0-1694 GCF_003268045.1 Sipha flava | reverse complement strand
AAAAAATATACGTTTTTAAAATTTAATCCTAGCATATTACTTAATTAATAACTTTGACATATAACTTATCTAATAATAAATAATACAAATTACCTATCAAAAATATCATGTAGGTATGTATATTAATACAGTGATGTATTGCTAAAATAAATCATGGGTATACGGCTTATTTTATGTAGTAACTATCATAATATGATTAATAGTTACCATATTATATGGTAGGAACCAAAAAACTCACTCATGAACTACACATCCTTAATTATGACTGTTTAATAGCAGAATCTTGTCATTAAAGGATAACAAATTTGAATTTTTTATTAAAAAAAAAAATAAAATAAATAATAATAATAATAATATGACCGATACCTACCGAATCACGTCATAAATATAATCACAAGTTAAGATAGTCAAGGTATTATATAGATATTTGTCAAATTACAAAATATACGCTAAAAACGGCTGTATACTCGCGTATCATCATTTTCTAATAAGCTATATGCCATGGATAAGAATAGCGTATTGGGTATACGCCGTATACAACCCATATACCCTTCAATAGACCACTGGTAATATATACCTATATTACTAAATTATAATACACTATAGCAGTATATTACACTGTATAATTTCATACGCTTTTTTCGAATAGAACTTGAAAGTGAATGACGTTCATATTTTTATAAAATTTGAACGATTTTTGGAGCTTTGAAATTTATTTACCATTTTTAAAAATATGCGTATAAATAATAAATACTGATTATTAATAATGATTATTTAACATTTTATATTTGAACTGCTATAATTTCAACGGGCCCACAACTCGTGTTTACGTGGTTAAGTGGTATGCAACAGTGCGATCGGACATCTCCAACCGGTGTGGACGCACGGTTGTCACGGGACGCGGTCGGTACCGAAAGCGGCGGCCAACTGTTGCTCGTACAGTTCGCTGTTGCGCTTCATGATGTCCAAACACGGGCCGAGCAGACGCTCGAACGCGCCGACGTCGAGGAACGCCAGCTTGACGTCGCCGACGGCGTACACGGATGCGGCACGGCCGTTGTCCGTGATGAGCGCGAGCTCGCCGAAGTAGCCGCCCTCGGCCACGGTGTTGACCCGCGCGCGCACGCCCACCCGGTCGGTCACGTGGACGGCAACTGCGCCGCGCATCACGAAGTACATGCCGTCACCCGGGCCGCCTTGGCCGAACACCAGCTCGCCGTGCCGGTAGTACCGGGGCTCGAGCGCGTCCGACAGATTCATGCGCTCGTACGGCTGGAGCGCGTCCAGCATCGGCACGGACCCGATGAGCCGGTCGAACAGCTCGCGACGGTCGCACGCCGTCTTACGCACCACGCGGCCGAACGTGCGCCGGTCCATCACCCACAGTACGCCGTCCGTCTTGGCCACCACGGTGGCAGCCCTTGGCATGTTGTACAAAAGCGCCAGCTCGCCGAAACTACCTGCGCCCGCGTACGTGCGTACCACCCGCTCGACCAAAGGGCCGTCCCGATGGTCTTCCGCGATCCGCGCCTCGTACGTGCCGTGCTCCACCACGTAGAAGTTGTCGGCCTTGTCTCCCTGCCTGATGACCACATCGTTCGCGCGCACCTCCCGCTCGAACATCGTGTCGATCACTGCGGCCATTTGCTCCGCGTCCAACGACCTGAACACCAGTACGTCCCGCACGTTGACCG
>NW_020271875.1:0-2330 GCF_003268045.1 Sipha flava | reverse complement strand
AGAATCTATAAGATTTCGGTATACCTCAGTAATCATATCATACTTATTATCTAACATCCTGGTTATACTTCTTCTGCTAGGTAACTTGAATAATGGAGTAGCAACTTTTGAGTAAGCTTGAAAACCTTCTTTTTCTGTTATATTAAGAGGTAGACCATCTTTGGCAATCATGAAAACTAGTGCATTAGAAAGTTTTGAATACTTAGTACCTCCTTCTGAAATTAATTTATAAAACACAATTATTTTATGTTACTTAAATTTGATTCTTTAACTTTGTATAAAGAACTAAAATAGCAATATAATATTTAAAATATCAATCATTTTACTAAATATATACAGTAGCCGCCGCTTATTGGACTCACGGTTAATTGACTCATTCGTCTATTAGACTCAAAACGGCTGGCCCCGATTTGCATATATACTAACACACAGCAAAAAATTCGTCTATTCGACTCACACACCGGTTATTAGGGTCATTTTAAAATCAGATAAACAAGGAAAATATGCACATACATTGAAAAAACGTGTTATAAATAAGTCGGTACCGGTACATATTTTGCTTTTATCGCGGAGATAAAATAAATTACTTTTCACGATAAACCAAGCAGTCGTCAATGTCAATTAGTACGGCAGGTAGTGTATGAATAGACGTCGTCGTGTTTAGTGTGTTGTCTGCGTTTACATTCTGTGTGAACATTTTTATTTATCATGTTACAATGAACAAACGACGTGATTTGAGTGTGGAAGAAAAATTAGATGTTCTTAAAAAATATGACGAGCTTCCGAAAACGAGCCAGCGACAAGCAGCATGTAAGTTGAACGTGTCTCAAAGTTTACTAGGTAGGATGCTGAAAAGTCGACAGGAAATCGAAAACGCATCATTAGAAAATGTGAATTCAAACCGTGAAAGAAAAAGGGTCGGTAAAGAAGAAGTTGAAGAAGCTTTAAAGCAATGGTTCACAAAAGTCAGACAAAAAGATGTCCGAGTTACAGGACCACTTTTGCGCCAAAAAGCCGAAGATCTTGCGAAAAAAATAGGCAAAGATAATTTTGTGGCAACAGAAGGTTGGTTTCACCGATGGAAGAAACGCGAAAACATTTCATTCGTTAAGCCACATGGAGAACAGGGAGAAGCCAACCATGTAGCTGCACGGTTGTGGATTCATTCAGAATGGCCATCACTTATCGCCAAACATCCTCCGTCTTGTGTGTTCAATGCGGATGAAACTGGACTTTATTTCAGGGCATTACCTGAGCACACTTACGCGTTCAAAAATGAAAAAACTAGAGGAACTAAAACTAGTAAAGAACGTCTAACCATATTATGTTGTGCGAGTATGGATGGTGAAAAAAGAAAACTGCTTGTGATTGGTAAAAGTAAAAATCCCCGGTGTTTCAAGGGTGTTAAGAATCTACCGGTAGACTATACTGCAAACAGTAATGCATGGATGATAAAAGAAATTTTCACCGAATGGCTGATCAAGTGGGACAATGAACTTCATCATGACGTTTTATTGCTAGTCGATAACTGCACGGCTCATGTGGTTACAGTGAAATGTAAACATATTAACCTCGTATTCTTACCCTCTAACACTACATCAATACACTTTATCAAAAAATTAATTTATTTTATTAATTAGGTACATATTTTATTTAATTATTTTATTTTTAATTGCGTATAGATTTTTATTTTTATACATACATATTGAATCTCAATACATATTTTTAAGTAATACGGTTTTAAATTTAAGGATTTTTAAAATTTTTTTGAGTCATTCGCCTTATTGACTCATTCGGTTAATCGACTCAAATTGTCGGGTCCCAAAGTGAGTCCAATAAGCGGCGGCTACTGTATAAAAATATATTACAACAAGAAAAAAAAAATACATTAAAAACTTATATTTTTTTACTTAAGCTAATTTTTCATATTAAACAACTGGTAATATTCATACAAAAAATTGCAAATTTACTAAGAATTTGTTATTTTTTAGTTTGATAATTATTTATAGAATTTAACTTTGTAAAGGTACCTTCCTAATAATTACTATTCTATACTATTATTTTTGAGTATATATTTTAATATTATTTATATTTAATAGGTACCTGAAAAAGATTCAATTGAACGAAATGTTTCATTTATTGGCATCTGGATTAGTCTTTTCTTATTTGGTGTTACTGATGTTGTTGGTGTTGATGATACTACACATCCACTAAAATATAAATATTGAGGTAATAATCTAATATGAGTTAATTTTAATTTAATGAACTTACAATGTCAAAGTAGTCTTAGAGCCAGAAAATATTGTTCTTTATGAGTTTCCATATTTTTT
>NW_020271874.1:0-2210 GCF_003268045.1 Sipha flava | reverse complement strand
TGAACTTTGTTTATAACACAACCTGCCAATGCAACTGTGTCCTGCATGACTGAAAAATAAACTGCCGTGCTCTTTTACTAATTTAGAAATGCCGTTCAAATAAAATTCTTCGGGTTGAGCATTGAACCATCGTTTAACTTCAGCTTTAACTTTCTCGTCAGAATTGAATTTTGTACCCTTGAGATGTTCTTTGAGCTTAGGAAACAGAAAAAAATCACATGGTGCCAAATCCGGGCTGTAGGGTGGATGTGGAATGACTTGAAATCTCAGTGATTCAATTTCTGTCATTGTGGCACGGCTGCAATGAGGTCTTGCGTTGTCGTGATGAAGCAAAAATTGGGTTAAATTTGGTCTAACACGCTTAATCCTTTTTTTCAGCCTTTTTAGTGTCTCTATGTATCGTATAGAATTTATTGTTGATCCTTTTTCTAAGTATTCAGTGTGGATCACACCTTTTGAATCCCAAAACACAGACAACATGACTTTTCCAGCTGACGCTTGAACTTTAAACTTCTTTGGGGCTGGTGAAGTCTTATGACGGAATTCCATTGACTGTCTTTTATTTTCCGGGTTATAATGATGTACCCAAGATTCATCTCCAGTAACCATAATATTTAAAAAATTTTCTCTCTCACGTTCAAAACGCAAAAGAAGTTGGCGGCAAATTTCTACGCGATTTTGTTTCATTTCTTCCGTCAGCATTTTGGGCACCCACCTTGCGCATATTTTTCGATATTCAAGTTCGCAGAGAATATGTTGGACACGTTCTTTAGATATTCCCAACGCTATTGCTATTTCTGATTGTTTAATCCTCCGATTTCCCTTGGCCAAATCATCGACTTTTTGTTTATGGGCCTCGTCAGTAACCGTCACCGGCCGTCCACTTCGATCCTGATCGGTAATAATCGCTTTTCCTACTTCAGAACCTTTAACCCGTAATGCCCAACGACGAACAGAACTTACATCGAGAGTTTGATTTCCATAAACCGCAAGCAGACGTCTATGAATATCGACTGGCTTCACATTTTCTGCAACGAGAAATTCAATAACAGCACGCTGTTTGAACCGCACATCTGAAGGGGCCGTCATTATAGATTCCATAAATAATAAAATATTAACATTACACTATCGCGTCTTCGCACACACTAAACCAACGACATAAGCTATTATATTGACAACAGATGACAATTTTATCGTACATCTAAAAATAACCATAAGATAAGAGGCATTACTTATCAGCCCGCCCTCGTACTTATCATACTCATTGCCTTTGAGTAGACCTTTTGCCACTTTTTTTAAATACAATATATCTTCAACATCTCAGCCATCTTTTAAGTTTTTTCCTTGGTAGTTTGGGTCAACCAAATTTGCCGCAAAATGGATTGGATGTATAGCCATGTTATAACATTCAATAATCTTTTTTAGCAACATTGTTCCTTTCATTTCAAGTGATGGGGAAATTGGAATATACATATGTTTTATATCGTATGTTATAAAATGTTCTTTCATTTCATTCAAAGTTTCAGGTACTACAGAAAGTCTTGGTGTATCACACTCAATAATTGTAATTCAATTAACTATTGGACGAACAAGAGAGATAAAATGTTCAACATAGTTCCAATATTGATCTGATAATATCTTGCATTTCACTGTTTTATCTAACATTTCTATTATCTTAAAAAAAATAAACATAGACAATATAAATGTTTATAATAAATTTAAATATTTTTTCAATTTACTAACATTTATATCATCAGAAATTGCCAAATTCTGTAGTGTGCTTTTATTTTTTATAAGACTTTCCAAACAATTTATGAATGCGCCCCATCTTGTTTTTACTATGATAGAAGTTTGATGGAACATTTGATGTTTTTTGTCTTTTGAATACGTGTTTTATTAGCTAAAAATAAAAATCATTATTGTAACTTGAATACTTACATAATATAAAGTTTATAATTCTCAATGTTGTGTACGATCAGTTCTAATGAAATAAGTGGTTACCATGCAAGATAAAAAAAACTTATTTGTAGTGAGTACACAAAAGAAATTATGTTGAAACGTGTATCATTATGATATGAATATTCTGTGTTTTTATAACATTTTATTGTATTCGATTGCTATCCAGATATTTCTTTGATTTTAAATAATCAATTCATAATTGAAAATATGTTTACTATTCGTTAATACTAGCACTAATATTTAATTTTTTT
>NW_020271873.1:0-4265 GCF_003268045.1 Sipha flava | reverse complement strand
ATTCAAAAGATGTCTACTTTTTATGAGATATTAATATATATAAAATACCGCTTGCTTTGCGTAGATGACAGAAGAAGCTTGCCGATAGAACCTTTATGTAGTTCTTAATTGTTGGTAAATTGAAGTCGGTGTGCAGCGCATCGTTACGAACAAACCAAGGGGCGTTTGAAATCACACGGAGGACTTTGGATTGAAGAACTTGGATTTTATTTATGTGGGCTGACGCGCATTGGCTCCAGACAGGGACAGCGTATAGCAATAGAGGACGAATGATTTATTTGTATAGTAGTAATGAACACTTCCAGCTCAGTGATGTTTGCCGATTTATTAATGGGTATATCATTTTTAATCGTTGATATCCTTGTTGTACTTTGGAAGATATATGTGGGTTCCAGGTAAGTTTTTTATCCAAAATAACTCCAAGACATTTTATATTATGAGACCATGGAATATTTTGTCCGTTGATTTTTAAGGAATTATAATTTTATAATTATAATTCCTTAAAAATATATATTATAATTAGTAGGTCTACGAAGTGTGAATATAACTGCTGTGCTTTTAGTCGGATTGAGAATGATTTTCCATTTTTGCGCCCATTTTAGAATTTTGTCAAGATGAGTTTGAATGTTTGCTGTTACATTTTCGATTTTATCGGAACTAGAATAAATGACACTATCGTCCGCATATAAGGCTATTTCCGTATTCGTCGATGTAGGAAAATCTGATATGTAAAGGTTAAAAAGTATTGGAGATATTTTTGAGCCTTGTGGTACTCCTGCATTAATTTGTTTTACGTCCGAGTTAGTGCCATCTATTTGAACGGTGAAACTACGAGAATGGAGAAAAGATTTGATTATGTTGAAGATAACAGTGGGTGTGTTAAGGCATTTTAATTTATAAAGCAGTCCATCATGCCAGACCTTGTCGAACGCTTTAGCAATGTCAAGAAAGGCCGCTCCAGTGTGTTCTTTTTTTTCGAACCCGTTGCTTATGTGCTCTGTAATACATAGAAGTTGTTGCGTTGTGGAATGATTTGGTTTGAACCTAAATTGGCAATGAGGAATTGCGTCAGTTGCATTTAAATGACTAATAAGCCTGGTGTGGATAACTTTTTCGAAAATTTTGGAGACATACGATAATAAGCTGATGGGCCTGTAATTGTTTGGGTCAGTATTATATTTGCCAGGTTTTTTTATCATAATTATAGGGCCAGTTTCCAATATGTGGGAAAGTAGCCCAATTTAACAAGGCATTGAATAGCACTGTCATAAATAGAACTGCTTTATTAAGTAGTTTTTTTAATATAGAGTTAGTAATTAGGTCATGACCGGGTGATTTACGGTTTGGTAATTTTTTTATTATTTCTGAAATTTCTGTTGGGTTAGTATATGGAAAAATATTTTGTGGTAAGATTTCAGGCTCGCTTAGTTTCTGAGACACTAAATTATTAGTTGCATTATCATTAAGGGCGTTTAGTGTGAATGTATTTTCTAAAGTGGAAGCAAACAAATTGCATTTTTCATGTACTGTATTTATAAAATTTTTTCCGGATTTTAGAGGCGGAATTTTGTTATCATTGGGTTTAATTAATCTTTTTGTCGCTAACCAAAGATTAGAATCAGCGGGATGTATAGAAGATAGATATTTTTGATATGAGTTTATTCTATGTTCTTCGAGTAGTAATTTTACTTTTTTGGTAAAGAAATTTAGGTTTTTACGATCTTCTGGCCTTCTATGAAGTTGCCATTGTTTCCTTATATGGTGTTTGTTCTTTATAACTTTTTGTATTGATGGGGTAATTACCAATTTGTAATTTTGACCCAAAGTGGGTTTTGAGGGTATTGTACACTGTTCTGCAGCATTGGAGATTGTTTCTTGAAGGTGAGATATTGCCACATCAGCCAATAATGTATTAGCAATATTCTTAGGAATTGTTATATTATCTGAAATGTATCGCTTGAATTTATCCCAGTCAGGTTTCCCGTTTATAAGTTTGCGAGTTGGTTCAGATTGTATTAGAGATGCACCAATTTATATTTTTACTGGTAAATGATCCGAATCTAGTTCGAATAGGAGCTCTTGATTAATTATTAAAGAAGTTGATTTAAGTAAAACAACGTCTAAAATATCTGGGCTTTTGTTAGGATCATAAAGGTAATGAGTGGGATTATCAGGTGCAGAGATGATCGCGGCGGAGTTAGATAGGTACTTATATAATTTCCTTCCATTCGCGTTTGTTGTGTTGCATTTCCAATTTACGTGCTTTGAATTTAGGTCACCAATGATAATAATTTTATTATAGTTATTTAAGATTATGTTTAGGTCATATGTGTACATATTATAACTTGGAGATTGGTATGCACTAACTATAGTAGTATTTATATTATTAATTAATAGTGTTATTGCTACGGCTTCCAAAGATCGCAGCCGTGGTATATATGCCTGTTGGTGTTTTATTTTTGTGCGAGATAATATCGCGACACCACCTGCGGGCCGGACAGCTGATCTATCATTGCGATAAATTGAGTAGCCATTAAATTTAATCGAGTCTGTTGTACATAAGTGAGTCTCACTAATACAGGCTATATCGACATTGTGTTGAGATAAAAATGCAGCGAAAGTGTTGCAATTTCGTTTAATGCCGTTTGCGTTCCAATTAATGATGACGATGTTACTAATATTCTTATAATTATTTAACATTGAGATTATTTAACAATATAGGAAGATTAGTGATTACTTTTTGGATTATTTCTGAGATAAGAGAAGTGAATAACGGCATTAGCGATTTAATGAGTTCATTGGTAATATTTGTGCTGTACGTTTGATCATCTGCTGTTGTTTCTTTTTTTCTTAAGTTTTTTTTAGCGTGTAAGATTCATTTTGGGTAATTTTTGTTTGAGAACTTATATAGGGTTGGAATAAATTTTGTTCTTTAGGTTCAGGAATAATTTGTAAATGTTTAGGTGGATTTTTATGAGACATAACTTTACTGTGGTTTTTTGTTTGTTTATATATTTTACAACCTTTATAATTTGCTGGGTGATTTTCATTGCAGTTTACACATGTCGGTGGGCTATTTTTATCTTTAGTACACTCCGAGTAGTGATGTTGTTTTGGGCATTTAACGCATCTAGGAGGTAGTTTACAACAATTTTTTGTATGATTAAAACGTTGGCAATTTTGACATTGTGGAATGGAGTTATCGTTTTTTCGATTTTCTACCGTTAGTATGCAGTGAAGAAGACGATCTAGTGAAAAAATATTTTTCGCTGATTTATCTAGGGTAACAGCGACGATTGGAATTGGTGATTTATGACGATTTTGTAATCGGGTTACAAAAGTGACATAAAATTTTAAAGCAGATAGTTCATCATAGATTTCTGCTTCATATATTGAGGTTGGTAGATTTCTTATTATTTTAGAGAGGTTTCTATCTTCCGGGAGTTGGTAAGTATGATATTTAATATTGTTATCGGAAAAATATTTTGTAACAGAACGATAGTCATCAACGGTAGATAGATTCAGTTTTAAGAACATATTTTTATTAATAAAGTTGAAATCTGAAGTTATGACTGGCGAGATTTTATTTAGAAAAGCAATATGATCGTTAATTTCATAAATATATAATGGAGGAATTTTTTGCTTTACCTCTTCGGAGATCAAATCAGTAATTTCTGTGTTGATGTCCTCTGTGTCATTAAGATTCGAGAGTGGAGCATATCTATTTTTGTTGGTTTGCAGTGGAGAGAGGGCGACACTGCTAGGACGTTTGTATTGTCCTTTGTTGGAGGACCCGGTATTTGACATGCTTGCGTTGCACCATGCAGTGAACTTTGTATTTACGCACGACAATATTAGATAAGCGAGTGAATTTCCTAAACACGTCCGGTTACGATAAACGTCGCACAACGTCGTATATGTCACAGTCTTCGTGCGACGTTTATCGTAACCGGACGTGTTTATGAAATTCTATTTGTAGATCATTCATTGCTTGTAACACTATCTTAAATCTATAAATGTGTATCGCTAATTTGTTAACCTAATTGTCTACTATATATTATGTGAATATCGCTTTTATAAATAGCTAAAAATTATGTACATTATACCTAAGTTTAGTTGATTTTGTCAGGAAAACTTTTAAATAAGAAATATAAAAAAAAAAAAAAATGAGTATATGTGTATAGCGACATACTACGAAAATAAGCTAATAAAACATTATATTTTATATATATTAATATCTCATAAAAAGTAGACATCTTTTGAAT
>NW_020271872.1:0-1771 GCF_003268045.1 Sipha flava | reverse complement strand
TTTTCATTATGTCCCCTAAAAGATAATTCCTGTTTAGCTAAAAAAACTTACTGCATTTATTAATCTTTTTAATAATTCTCTATTTTTTGCTGCTTTTTCATTATGTAATTGAATATCTATTTTTCTTTGTTTATCTAATGATGTGTCAATTCTAGCAGTTGATGATGATAAAAATGTCTTAAGTTTAAAATATCCACCTATATGAATTTCTGATTCAGTATGTTTTTTAACAGCTGTATTTAAATGATTTAAATCATCATACCCTTGATTATTCCAAACAGTTTTTTTCGTAGAAAATAGTAAACAAGACCAACAAAAAAATTTATTCGATATTTCACAACCGCATAACCAATCAGATATATTATAAAGCTCTTTACGAAAATGCCGAGTGCATGACGTATTATCTGTCGTCTTTTTAATTTTTACTGTTGTTAAAATGTCAAGATCTGGACACGGTCTACCATTTTCAACTAAAACTTTTTTTTCAGCAAATGAAAGTCTTGAAAAGCATTTTTGTTTTAATTGATTTACAACTTCGCTACGGTTACACATATTGTTAATATGGAATAAGTTTACTATAAGACACGTATTGTAAATTAGTACCAAGAGTATCTTAAACAAAAATAAATACCTGGTAACTGTCTTGAATTATCAATCAATTGCAATAAAAATGCATAAAAGATAGAACTAAATAGTAAATAATAATTAACAATAGTACTAGTACAATACTGATGCAGTGATGCACAGATATAAACAATAAGTTTTCGGCGATCGCAGTTGCAGTGCGAGTATACGACGTGCAGCCGTGATGATCCCCACCACTGCCATTAGGTGCCCATACACGAGCGGATTTTATAACGGATTTGGTCTCTGACGGATTAAATCCTCTAAAAAGTCCTATCGTGAGTGGTGTTCTAAGGATTCAATCCGGCAGATTTAAAATCCAACGGATTTAGTCCAACGGTTCAAGTCTCTCGCTTTGCCACAGACTAAAAGACCAGGTCCGGCGGACCACGGACCTTGATAAGAAATTTTTGTTTTATTGATAACTGTTGTAGTCCGTCGCATAAATCCGCAGATCTTTCAGAACGTCTTGAAAGACCAAAGGACTAGGTCCTCAGCATAAAAATCAACGGATTTCCTCCACTAACCAGCGGACATGGTCCACTGGTGGATTCGCTCCGCGAAAAATAGCGGACTTTTATTTTCACGTTAGTGGACACGTTAAAGGACCTAGTCCGACGGACCAAATCTTTCAAGGACCTAAGGATTTAGTCCGTCAGACCAAATCCGTTATAAAATCCGCTCGTGTATGGGCACCTATTAGCGGCTGGTCGTTAATTTCATTTTCAACAACTTGGTCTAGTATTTATATTGCACCGAAGTTAGCCGACAATATCACAACAAATTACGAATATGGGATATTAGATACCGCAAGTCGTTGTTCAAAACATTAACGTCTTAAGGTACGGTTTCCAAGCTGCGGCTGGCCGCAGCGGCTAGCCGCAACGGCACACGTAGTCTGACTGTGCTATTTAAAATTGCGGAGCGTGGTTTCCAACGTGCGATCGACGATTGCGTGATTTAAATAGTCGTTGCGGCTCGCGGCTATAGTGGTCTGGTAGCAGTACATTGCGTGAGTCGTGGTGCGTGTCATATAGTGTTTTATTGTATTTTTTGCATTTTAATTAAAAACTATGTCAAAATCTACATTTTCGTCGAACAATGATGAAGTTTTGGTGGAAGAAGTTGAGAAGCAATCCGTATTGTA